>NW_027285295.1:25000-70954 GCF_040894005.1 Engystomops pustulosus | reverse complement strand
CCCGGGGACGAACAAGCCCATGGAAGTAGGGGCTCAGCGGGAGCAGCCAGTTGGCCTATCCGGCCACATGTCACTGTCCCCCGGCCAGACTTGGCGGCAGTCCGGGGAGGAACAAGCCCATGGAAGTAGGAGCTCCGACTTCCAAAGCGATGACGTCAGCGGGAGCAGCCGCTCGGCCGTATCCGGCGGCATGTCACTGTTTCCCCGGCCAGACTTGGCGCAAGTCCCGGGGACGAACAAGCCCATGGAAGTAGGGGCTCAGCGGGAGCAGCCAGTTGGCCTATCCGGCCACATGTCACTGTCCCCCGGCCAGACTTGGCGGCAAGTCCCGGGGAGGAACAAGCCCATGGAAGTAGGAGCTCCTACTTCCAAAGCGATGACGTCAGCGGGAGCAGCCGCTCGGCCGTATCCGGCGGCATGTCACTGTTCCCCGGCCAGACTTGCGGCAAGTCCCGGGGGACGAACAAGCCCATGGAAGTAGGGGCTCAGCGGGAGCAGCCAGTTGGCCTATCCGGCCACATGTCACTGTCCCCCGGCCAGACTTGGCGGCAAGTCCCGGGGAGGAACAAGCCCATGGAAGTAGGAGCTCCTACTTCCAAAGCGATGACGTCAGCGGGAGCAGCCGCTCGGCCGAATCCGGCGGCATGTCACTGTTCCCCGGCCAGACTTGGCGGCAAGTCCCGGGGGACGAACAAGCCCATGGAAGTAGGGGCTCAGCGGGAGCAGCCAGTTGGCCTATCCGGCCACATGTCACTGTCCCCGGCCAGACTTGGCGGCAAGTCCCGGGGAGGAACAAGCCCATGGAAGTAGGAGCTCCTACTTCCAAAGCGATGACGTCAGCGGGAGAAGCCGCTCGGCCTATCCGGCCACATGTCACTGTCCCCCGGCCACACTTGGCTATAGGTCCCGGGGAGGAATAATGCCCATGGAAGTAGGAGCTCCTACTTCCAAAGGGGCAAGTCAGCGGGAGCAGCCACTTGGCCTATCCGGCCAAGTTTCACTGTTCCCCGGCCACACTTGGCTGTAGGTCCCGGAGAGGAATAATGCCCATGGAAGTAAGAGCTCCTACCTCCAAAGGGGCAAGTCAGCGGGAGAAGCCACTTGGCCTATCCGGCCACATGTCACTGTCCCCCGGCCAAGCTTGGCTGTAGGTCCCGGGGAGGAATAATGCCCATGGAAGTAGGAGCTCCTACTTCCAAAGGGGCAAGTCAGCGGAAGAAGCCACTAGTTCTATCCGGCCAAGAGTCACTGTTCCCCGGCCTTACTTGGCAGTAGGTCCCGGGGAGGAATAATGCCCATGGAAGTAGGAGCTCCTTCTTCCAAAGGGGCAAGTCAGGCGGGAGAAGCCACTTGGCCTATCCGGCCAAGAGTCACTGTTCCCCGGCCACTCTTGGCAGTAGGTCCCGGGGAGGAATAATGCCCATGGAAGTAGGAGCTCCTACTTCCAAAGGGGCAAGTCAGCGGGAGAAGCCACTAGTTCTATCCGGCCAAGAGTCACTGTTCCCCGGCTACACTTGGCAGTAGGTCCCGGGGAGGAATAATGCCCATGGAAGTAGGAGCTACTACCTAAAAAGGGTGAAGACACTTGGCTCTAAGTCCCCGAGAGGTATACTGCCCATGGGAGTAAGAGCTCCTACTTCCAAAGGGGCAAGTCAGCGGGAGAAGCCACTTGGCCTACCCGGCCAAGAGTCACTGTTCCCCGGCCACACTTGGCAGTAGGTCCCGGGGAGGAATAATGCCCATGGAAGTAGGAGCTCCTACTTCCAAAGGGGAAAGTCAGCGGGAGAAGCCACTTGGCCTACCCGGCCAAGAGTCACTGTTCCCCGGCCACACTTGGCAGTAGGTCCCGGGGAGGAATAATGCCCATGGAAGTAGGAGCTCCCTACTTCCAAAGGGGCAAGTCAGCGGGAGAAGCCACTTGGCCTATCCGGCCACATGTCACTGTCCCCCGGCCACACTTGGCTGTAGGTCCCGGGGAGGATAATGCCCATGGAAGTAGGAGCTCCTACTTCCAAAGGGGCAAGTCAGCGGAAGAAGCCACTAGTTCTATCCGGCCAAGAGTCACTGTTCCCCGGCCTTACTTGGCAGTAGGTCCCGGGGAGGAATAATGCCCATGGAAGTAGGAGCTCCTACTTCCAAAGGGGCAAGTCAGCGGGAGAAGCCACTTGGCCTATCCGGCCAAGAGTCACTGTTCCCCGGCCACACTTGGCAATAGGTCCCGGGAGGAATAATGCCCATGGAAGTAGGAGCTCCTACTTCCAAAGGGCAAGTCAGCGGGAGAAGCACTAGTTCTATCCGGCCAAGAGTCACTGTTCCCCGGCTACACTTGGCAGTAGGTCCCGGGGAGGAATAATGCCCATGGAAGTAGGAGCTACTACCTCCAAAGGGTGAAGACACTTGGCTCTAAGTCCCCGAGAGGTATACTGCCCATGGGAGTAAGAGCTCCTACTTCCAAAGGGGCAAGTCAGCGGGAGAAGCCACTTGGCCTACCCGGCCAAGAGTCACTGTTCCCCGGCCACACTTGGCAGTAGGTCCCGGGGAGGAATAATGCCCATGGAAGTAGGAGCTCCTACTTCCAAAGGGGCAAGTCAGCGGGAGAAGCCGCTTGGCCTACCCGGCCAAGAGTCACTGTTCCCCGGCCACACTTGGCAGTAGGTCCCGGGGAGGAATAATGCCCATGGAAGTAGGAGCTCCTACTTCCAAAGGGGCAAGTCAGCGGGAGAAGCCACTTGGCCTATCCGGCCAAGAGTCACTGTTCCCCGGCCACACTTGGCAATAGGTCCCGGGGAGGAATAATGCCCATGGAAGTAGGAGCTCCTACTTCCAAAGGGGCAAGTCAGCGGGAGAAGCCACTAGTTCTATCCGGCCAAGAGTCACTGTTCCCCGGCCACACTTGGCAGTAGGTCCCGGGGAGGAATAATGCCCATGGAAGTAGGAGCTACCACCTCCAAAGGGTGAAGACACTTGGCTCTAAGTCCCCGAGAGGTATACTGCCCATGGGAGTAAGAGCTCCTACTTCCAAAGGGGCAAGTCAGCGGGAGAAGCCACTTGGCCTATCCGGCCAAGAGTCACTGTTCCCCGGCCACACTTGGCAGTAGGTCCCGGAGAGGAATAGTGCCCATGGAAGTAGGAGCTCCTACTTCCAAAGGGGCAAGTCAGCGGGAGAAGCCACTTGGCCTACACGGCCAAGAGTCACTGTTCCCCGGCCACACTTGGCAGTAGGTCCCGGGGAGGAATAATGCCCATGGAAGTAGGAGCTACTACCTCCAAAGGGGCAAGTCAGCGGGAGAAGCCACTTGGCCTATCCGGCCAAGAGTCACTGTTCCCCGGCCACTCTTGGCAGTAGGTCCCGGGGAGGAATAATGCCCATGGAAGTAGGAGCTCCTACCTCCAAAGGGGCAAGTCAGCGGGAGAAGCCACTTGGCCTACCCGGCCAAGAGTCACTGTTCCCCGGCCACACTTGGCAGTAGGTCCCGGGGAGGAATAATGCCCATGGAAGTAAGAGCTCCTACTTCCAAAGGGGCAGGTCAGCGGGAGAAGCCACTTGGCCTATCCGGCCACATGTCACTGTCCCCCGGCCAAGCTTGGCTGTAGGTCCCGGGGAGGAATAATGCCCATGGAAGTAGGAGCTCCTACTTCCAAAGGGGCAAGTCAGCGGGAGAAGCCACTTGGCCTATCCGGCCAAGAGTCACTGTTCCCCGGCCACACTTGGCAGTAGGTCCCGGGGAGGAATAATGCCCATGGAAGTAAGAGCTCCTACTTCCAAAGGGGCAGGTCAGCGGGAGAAGCCACTTGGCCTATCCGGCCACATGTCACTGTCCCCCGGCCAAGCTTGGCTGTAGGTCCCGGGGAGGAATAATGCCCATGGAAGTAGGAGCTCCTACTTCCAAAGGGGCAAGTCAGCGGAAGAAGCCACTAGTTCTATCCGGCCAAGAGTCACTGTTCCCCGGCCACACTTGGCAGTAGGTCCCGGGGAGGAATAATGCCCATGGAAGTAGGAGCTCCTACTTCCAAAGGGGCAAGTCAGCGGGAGAAGCCACTTGGCCTATCCGGCCAAGAGTCACTGTTCCCCGGCCACACTTGGCAGTAGGTCCCGGGGAGGAATAATGCCCATGGAAGTAGGAGCTCCTACTTCCAAAGGGGCAAGTCAGCGGGAGAAGCCACTTGGCCTACCCGGCCAAGAGTCACTGTTCCCCGGCCACACTTGGCAGTAGGTCCCGGGGAGGAATAATGCCCATGGAAGTAGGAGCTCCTACCTCCAAAGGGGCAAGTCAGCGGGAGAAGCCACTTGGCCTATCCGGCCAAGAGTCACTGTTCCCCGGCCACACTTGGCAGTAGGTCCCGGGGAGGAATAATGCCCATGGAAGTAAGAGCTCCTACTTCCAAAGGGGCAAGTCAGCGGGAGAAGCCACTTGGCCTATCCGGCCACATGTCACTGTCCCCCGGCCAAGCTTGGCTGTAGGTCCCGGGGAGGAATAATGCCCATGGAAGTAGGAGCTCCTACTTCCAAAGGGGCAAGTCAGCGGAAGAAGCCACTAGTTCTATCCGGCCAAGAGTCACTGTTCCCCGGCCACACTTGGCAGTAGGTCCCGGGGAGGAATAATGCCCATGGAAGTAGGAGCTCCTACTTCCAAAGGGGCAAGTCAGCGGGAGAAGCCACTTGGCCTATCCGGCCAAGAGTCACTGTTCCCCGGCCACACTTGGCAGTAGGTCCCGGGGAGGAATAATGCCCATGGAAGTAGGAGCTCCTACTTCCAAAGGGGCAAGTCAGCGGGAGAAGCCACTAGTTCTATCCGGCCAAGAGTCACTGTTCCCCGGCAACACTTGGCAGTAGGTCCCGGGGAGGAATAATGCCCATGGAAGTAGGAGCTACTACCTCCAAAGGGTGAAGACACTTGGCTCTAAGTCCCCGAGAGGTATACTGCCCATGGGAGTAAGAGCTCCTACTTCCAAAGGGGCAAGTCAGCGGGAGAAGCCACTTGGCCTATCCGGCCAAGAGTCACTGTTCCCCGGCCACACTTGGCAGTAGGTCCCGGGGAGGAATAATGCCCATGGAAGTAGGAGCTCCTACTTCCAAAGGGGCAAGTCAGCGGGAGAAGCCACTTGGGCTATCCGGCCACATGTCACTGTCCCCCGGCCACACTTGGCAGTAGGTCCCGGGGAGGAATAATGCCCATGGAAGTAAGAGCTCCTACTTCCAAAGGGGCAAGTCAGCGGGAGAAGCCACTTGGCCTAACCGGCCACATGTCACTGTCCCCCGGCCACACTTGGCAGTAGGTCCCGGGGAGGAATAATGCCCATGGAAGTAAGAGCTCCTACTTCCAAAGGGGCAAGTCAGCGGGAGCAGCCACTTGGCCTATCCGGCCAAGAGTCACTGTTCCCCGGCCACACTTGGTAGTAGGTCCCGGGGAGGAATAATGCCCATGGAAGTAGGAGCTCCTACTTCCAAAGGGGCAAGTCAGCGGGAGCAGCCACTTGGCCTATCCGTCCAAGAGTCACTGTTCCCCGGCCACACTTGGCTGTAGGTCCCGGGGAGGAATAATGCCCATGGAAGTAAGAGCTCCTACTTCCAAAGGGGCAAGTCAGCGGGAGAAGCCACTTGGCCTATCCGGCCACATGTCACTGTCCCCCGGCCACACTTGGCAGTAGGTCCCGGGGAGGAATAATGCCCATGGAAGTAGGAGCTACTACCTCCAAAGAGTGAAGACACTTGGCTGTAAGTCCCCGAGAGGTATAGTGCCCATGGAAGTAAGAGCTCCTACTTCCAAAGGGGCAAGTCAGCGGGAGAAGCCACTTGGCCTATCCGGCCAAGAGTCACTGTTCCCCGGCCACACTTGGCAGTAGGTCCCGGGGAGGAATAATGCCCATGGAAGTAGGAGCTCCTACTTCCAAAGGGGCAAGTCAGCGGGAGAAGCCACTTGGCCTATCCGGCCACATGTCACTGTCCCCCGGCCACTCTTGGCAGTAGGTCCCGGGGAGGAATAATGCCCATGGAAGTAGGAGCTCCTACTTCCAAAGGGGCAAGTCAGCGGGAGAAGCCACTTGGCCTATCCGGCCACATGTCACTGTCCCCCGGCCACTCTTGGCAGTAGGTCCCGGGGAGGAATAATGCCCATGGAAGTAGGAGCTCCTACTTCCAAAGGGGCAAGTCAGCGGGAGAAGCCACTTGGCCTACCCAGGCAAGAGTCACTGTTCCCCGGCCACACTTGGCAGTAGGTCCCGGGGAGGAATAATGCCCATGGAAGTAGGAGCTCCTACTTCCAAAGGGTCAAGTCAGCGGGAGAAGCCACTTGGCCTATCCGGCCAAGAGTCACTGTTCCCCGGTCACACTTGGCAGTAGGTCCCGGGGAGGAATAATGCCCATGGAAGTAGGAGCTCCTACTTCCAAAGGGGCAAGTCAGCGGGAGAAGTGACTTGGCCTATCCGAACAAGAGTCACTGTTCCCCGGCCACACTTGGCAGGAGGTCCCGGGGAGGAATAATGCCCATGGAAGTAGGAGCTACTACCTCCAAAGGGTGAAGACACTTGGCTCTAAGTCCCCGAGAGGTATAGTGCCCATGGAAGTAGGAGCTCCTACTTCCAAAGGGGCAAGTCAGCGGGAGAAGCAACTTGGCCTATCCGGCCAAGAGTCACTGTTCCCCGGCCACACTTGGCAGGAGGTCCCGGGGAGGAATAATGCCCATGGAAGTAGGAGCTCCTACTTCCAAAGGGTCAAGTCAGCGGGAGAAGCCACTTGGCCTATCCGGCCAAGAGTCACTGTTCCCCGGCCACACTTGGCAGTAGGTCCCGGGGAGGAATAATGCCCATGGAAGTAGGAGCTCCTACTTCCAAAGGGGAAAGTAAGCGGGAGAAGCAACTTGGCCTATCCGGCCAAGAGTCACTGTTCCCCGGCCACACTTGGCAGTAGGTCCCGGGGAGGAATAATGCCCATGGAAGTAGGAGCTCCTACTTCCAAAGGGGCAAGTCAGCGGGAGAAGCCACTTGGCCTATCCGGCCAAGAGTCACTGTTCCCCGGCCACACTTGGCAGGAGGTCCCGGGGAGGAATAATGCCCATGGAAGTAGGAGCTCCTACTTCCAAAGGGGCAAGTCAGCGGGAGAAGCCACTTGGGCTATCCGGCCACATGTCACTGTCCCCCGGCAACACTTGGCAGTAGGTCCCGGGGAGGAATAATGCCCATGGAAGTAAGAGCTCCTACTTCCAAAGGGGCAAGTCAGCGGGAGAAGCCACTTGGCCTATCCGGCCACATGTCACTGTCCCCCGGCCACACTTGGCAGTAGGTCCCGGGGAGGAATAATGCCCATGGAAGTAAGAGCTCCTACTTCCAAAGGGGCAAGTCAGCGGGAGCAGCCACTTGGCCTATCCGGCCAAGAGTCACTGTTCCCCGGCCACACTTGGCAGTAGGTCCCGGGGAGGAATAATGCCCATGGAAGTAGGAGCTCCTACTTCCAAAGGGGCAAGTCAGCGGGAGCAGCCACTTGGCCTATCCGTCCAAGAGTCACTGTTCCCCGGCCACACTTGGCTGTAGGTCCCGGGGAGGAATAATGCCCATGGAAGTAAGAGCTCCTACTTCCAAAGGGGCAAGTCAGCGGGAGAAGCCACTTGGCCTATCCGGCCACATGTCACTGTCCCCCGGCCACACTTGGCAGTAGGTCCCGGGGAGGAATAATGCCCATGGAAGTAGGAGCTACTACCTCCAAAGGGTGAAGACACTTGGCTCTAAGTCCTCGAGAGGTATACTGCCCATGGAAGTAAGAGCTCCTACTTCCATAGGGGCAAGTCAGCGGGAGAAGCCACTTGGCCTATCCGGCCACATGTCACTGTCCCCCGGCCAAGCTTGGCTGTAGGTCCCGGGGAGGAATAATGCCCATGGAAGTAGGAGCTCCTACTTCCAAAGGGGCAAGTCAGCGGAAGAAGCCACTAGTTCTATCCGGCCAAGAGTCACTGTTCCCCGGCCACACTTGGCAGTAGGTCCCGGGGAGGAATAATGCCCATGGAAGTAGGAGCTCCTACTTCCAAAGGGGCAAGTCAGCGGGAGAAGCCACTTGGCCTACCCAGGCAAGAGTCACTGTTCCCCGGCCACACTTGGCAGTAGGTCCCGGGGAGGAATAATGCCCATGGAAGTAGGAGCTCCTACTTCCAAAGGGGCAAGTCAGCGGGAGAAGCCACTTGGCCTATCCGGCCAAGAGTCACTGTTCCCCGGCCACACTTGGCAGTAGGTCCCGGGGAGGAATAATGACCATGGAAGTAAGAGCTCCTACTTCCAAAGGGGCAAGTCAGCGGGAGAAGCCACTTGGCCTATCCGGCCAAGAGTCACTGTTCCCCGGCCACACTTGGCAGTAGGTCCCGGGGAGGAATAATGCCCATGGAAGTAAGAGCTCCTACTTCCATAGGGGCAAGTCAGCGGGAGAAGCCACTTGGCCTATCCGGCCAAGAGTCACTGTTCCCCGGCCACACTTGGCAGTAGGTCCCGGGGAGGAATAATGCCCATGGAAGTAGGAGCTCACTTGGCTCTAAGTCTTCGAGAGGTATAATGCCCATGGAAGTAAGAGCTCCTACTTCCAAAGGGGCAAGTCAGCGGGAGAAGCCACTTCGCCTACCCGGCCAAGTGTCACTGTCCCCCGGCCAGACTTGGCGGCAAGTCCCGGGGAGGAATAATGCCCATGGAAGTAGGAGCTCCTACTTCCGAAGGGGCAAGTCAGCGGGAGAAGCCACTTCGCCTACCCGGCCAAGTGTCACTGTCCCCCGGCCAGACTTGGCGGCAAGTCCCGGGGAGGAATAATGCCCATGGAAGTAGGAGCTCACTTGGCTCTAAGTCTTCGAGAGGTATAATGCCCATGGAAGTAAGAGCTCCTACTTCCAAAGGGGCAAGTCAGCGGGAGAAGCCACTTCGCCTACCCGGCCAAGTGTCACTGTCCCCCGGCCAGACTTGGCGGCAAGTCCCGGGGAGGAATAATGCCCATGGAAGTAGGAGCTCCTACTTCCAAAGGGGCAAGTCAGCGGGAGCAGCCACTTGGCCTATCCGGCCAAGAGTCACTGTTCCCCGGCCACACTTGGCAGTAGGTCCCGGGGAGGAATAATGCCCATGGAAGTAGGAGCTCCTACTTCCAAAGGGGCAAGTCAGCGGGAGCAGCCACTTGGCCTATCCGTCCAAGAGTCACTGTTCCCCGGCCACACTTGGCTGTAGGTCCCGGGGAGGAATAATGCCCATGGAAGTAAGAGCTCCTACTTCCAAAGGGGCAAGTCAGCGGGAGAAGCCACTTGGCCTATCCGGCCACATGTCACTGTCCCCCGGCCACACTTGGCAGTAGGTCCCGGGGAGGAATAATGCCCATGGAAGTAGGAGCTACTACCTCCAAAGAGTGAAGACACTTGGCTCTAAGTCCACGAGAGGTATAGTGCCCATGGAAGTAAGAGCTCCTACTTCCAAAGGGTCAAGTCAGCGGGAGAAGCCACTTGGCCTATCCGGCCAAGAGTCACTGTTCCCCGGCCACACTTGGCAGTAGGTCCCGGAGAGGAATAATGCCCATGGAAGTAGGAGCTCCTACTTCCAAAGGGGCAAGTCAGCGGGAGAAGCCACTTGGCATATACGGCCAAGAGTCACTGTTCCCCGGCCACACTTGGCAGTAGGTCCCGGGGAGGAATAATGCCCATGGAAGTAGGAGCTCCTACTTCCAAAGGGGCAAGTCAGCGGGAGAAGCCACTTGGCCTATCCGGCCACATGTCACTGTCCCCCGGCCACTCTTGGCAGTAGGTCCCGGGGAGGAATAATGCCCATGGAAGTAGGAGCTCCTACTTCCAAAGGGGCAAGTCAGCGGGAGAAGCCACTTGGCCTACCCAGGCAAGAGTCACTGTTCCCCGGCCACACTTGGCAGTAGGTCCCGGGGAGGAATAATGCCCATGGAAGTAGGAGCTCCTACTTCCAAAGGGTCAAGTCAGCGGGAGAAGCCACTTGGCCTATCCGGCCAAGAGTCACTGTTCCCCGGCCACACTTGGCAGTAGGTCCCGGGGAGGAATAATGCCCATGGAAGTAGGAGCTCCTACTTCCAAAGGGGCAAGTCAGCGGGAGAAGCCACTTGGCCTATCCGAACAAGAGTCACTGTTCCCCGGCCACACTTGGCAGGAGGTCCCGGGGAGGAATAATGCCCATGGAAGTAGGAGCTACTACCTCCAAAGGGTGAAGACACTTGGCTCTAAGTCCCCGAGAGGTATAGTGCCCATGGAAGTAGGAGCTCCTACTTCCAAAGGGGCAAGTCAGCGGGAGAAGCAACTTGGCCTATCCGGCCAAGAGTCACTGTTCCCCGGCCACACTTGGCAGGAGGTCCCGGGGAGGAATAATGCCCATGGAAGTAGGAGCTCCTACTTCCAAAGGGTCAAGTCAGCGGGAGAAGCCACTTGGCCTATCCGGCCAAGAGTCACTGTTCCCCGGCCACACTTGGCAGTAGGTCCCGGGGAGGAATAATGCCCATGGAAGTAGGAGCTCCTACTTCCAAAGGGGAAAGTAAGCGGGAGAAGCCACTTGGCCTATCCGGCCAAGAGTCACTGTTCCCCGGCCACACTTGGCAGTAGGTCCCGGGGAGGAATAATGCCCATGGAAGTAGGAGCTCCTACTTCCAAAGGGGAAAGTAAGCGGGAGAAGCAACTTGGCCTATCCGGCCAAGAGTCACTGTTCCCCGGCCACACTTGGCAGTAGGTCCCGGGGAGGAATAATGCCCATGGAAGTAGGAGCTCCTACTTCCAAAGGGGCAAGTCAGCGGGAGAAGCCACTTGGCCTATCCGGCCAAGAGTCACTGTTCCCCGGCCACACTTGGCAGGAGGTCCCGGGGAGGAATAATGCCCATGGAAGTAGGAGCTCCTACTTCCAAAGGGGCAAGTCAGCGGGAGAAGCCACTTGGGCTATCCGGCCACATGTCACTGTCCCCCGGCAACACTTGGCAGTAGGTCCCGGGGAGGAATAATGCCCATGGAAGTAAGAGCTCCTACTTCCAAAGGGGCAAGTCAGCGGGAGAAGCCACTTGGCCTATCCGGCCACATGTCACTGTCCCCCGGCCACACTTGGCAGTAGGTCCCGGGGAGGAATAATGCCCATGGAAGTAAGAGCTCCTACTTCCAAAGGGGCAAGTCAGCGGGAGCAGCCACTTGGCCTATCCGGCCAAGAGTCACTGTTCCCCGGCCACACTTGGCAGTAGGTCCCGGGGAGGAATAATGCCCATGGAAGTAGGAGCTCCTACTTCCAAAGGGGCAAGTCAGCGGGAGCAGCCACTTGGCCTATCCGTCCAAGAGTCACTGTTCCCCGGCCACACTTGGCTGTAGGTCCCGGGGAGGAATAATGCCCATGGAAGTAAGAGCTCCTACTTCCAAAGGGGCAAGTCAGCGGGAGAAGCCACTTGGCCTATCCGGCCACATGTCACTGTCCCCCGGCCACACTTGGCAGTAGGTCCCGGGGAGGAATAATGCCCATGGAAGTAGGAGCTACTACCTCCAAAGGGTGAAGACACTTGGCTCTAAGTCCTCGAGAGGTATACTGCCCATGGAAGTAAGAGCTCCTACTTCCATAGGGGCAAGTCAGCGGGAGAAGCCACTTGGCCTATCCGGCCACATGTCACTGTCCCCCGGCCAAGCTTGGCTGTAGGTCCCGGGGAGGAATAATGCCCATGGAAGTAGGAGCTCCTACTTCCAAAGGGGCAAGTCAGCGGAAGAAGCCACTAGTTCTATCCGGCCAAGAGTCACTGTTCCCCGGCCACACTTGGCAGTAGGTCCCGGGGAGGAATAATGCCCATGGAAGTAGGAGCTCCTACTTCCAAAGGGGCAAGTCAGCGGGAGAAGCCACTTGGCCTACCCAGGCAAGAGTCACTGTTCCCCGGCCACACTTGGCAGTAGGTCCCGGGGAGGAATAATGCCCATGGAAGTAGGAGCTCCTACTTCCAAAGGGGCAAGTCAGCGGGAGAAGCCACTTGGCCTATCCGGCCAAGAGTCACTGTTCCCCGGCCACACTTGGCAGTAGGTCCCGGGGAGGAATAATGACCATGGAAGTAAGAGCTCCTACTTCCAAAGGGGCAAGTCAGCGGGAGAAGCCACTTGGCCTATCCGGCCAAGAGTCACTGTTCCCCGGCCACACTTGGCAGTAGGTCCCGGGGAGGAATAATGCCCATGGAAGTAAGAGCTCCTACTTCCATAGGGGCAAGTCAGCGGGAGAAGCCACTTGGCCTATCCGGCCAAGAGTCACTCTTCCCCGGCTACACTTGGCAGTAGGTCCCGGGGAGGAATAATGACCATGGAAGTAAGAGCTCCTACTTCCAAAGGGGCAAGTCAGCGGGAGAAGCCACTTGGCCTATCCGGCCAAGAGTCACTGTTCCCCGGCCACACTTGGCAGTAGGTCCCGGGGAGGAATAATGCCCATGGAAGTAAGAGCTCCTACTTCCAAAGGGGCAAGTCAGCGGGAGAAGCCACTTGGCCTATCCGGCCAAGAGTCACTGTTCCCCGGCCACACTTGGCAGTAGGTCCCGGGGAGGAATAATGCCCATGGAAGTAGGAGCTCCTACTTCCAAAGGGGCAAGTCAGCGGGAGAAGCCACTTGGCCTATCCGGCAAAGAGTCACTGTTCCCCGGCTACACTTGGCAGTAGGTCCCGGGGAGGAATAATGACCATGGAAGTAAGAGCTCCTACTTCCAAAGGGGCAAGTCAGCGGGAGAAGCCACTTGGCCTATCCGGCCAAGAGTCACTGTTCCCCGGCCACACTTGGCAGTAGGTCCCGGGGAGGAATAATGCCCATGGAAGTAAGAGCTCCTACTTCCAAAGGGGCAAGTCAGCGGGAGAAGCCACTTGGCCTATCCGGCCAAGAGTCACTGTTCCCCGGCCACACTTGGCAGTAGGTCCCGGGGAGGAATAATGCCCATGGAAGTAGGAGCTCCTACTTCCAAAGGGGCAAGTCAGCGGGAGAAGCCACTTGGCCTATCCGGCCAGGAGTCACTGTTCCCCGGCCACTCTTGGCTGTAGGTCCCGGGGAGGAATAATGCCCATGGAAGTAAGAGCTCCTACTTCCAAAGGGGCAAGTCAGCGGGAGAAGCCACTTGGCCTATCCGGCCACATGTCACTGTCCCCCGGCCACACTTGGCAGTAGGTCCCGGGGAGGAATAATGCCCATGGAAGTAGGAGCTACTACCTCCAAAGGGTGAAGACACTTGGCTCTAAGTCCTCGAGAGGTATACTGCCCATGGAAGTAAGAGCTCCTACTTCCATAGGGGCAAGTCAGCGGGAGAAGCCACTTGGCCTATCCGGCCACATGTCACTGTCCCCCGGCCAAGCTTGGCTGTAGGTCCCGGGGAGGAATAATGCCCATGGAAGTAGGAGCTCCTACTTCCAAAGGGGCAAGTCAGCGGAAGAAGCCACTAGTTCTATCCGGCCAAGAGTCACTGTTCCCCGGCCACACTTGGCAGTAGGTCCCGGGGAGGAATAATGCCCATGGAAGTAGGAGCTCCTACTTCCAAAGGGGCAAGTCAGCGGGAGAAGCCACTTGGCCTACCCAGGCAAGAGTCACTGTTCCCCGGCCACACTTGGCAGTAGGTCCCGGGGAGGAATAATGCCCATGGAAGTAGGAGCTCCTACTTCCAAAGGGGCAAGTCAGCGGGAGAAGCCACTTGGCCTATCCGGCCAAGAGTCACTGTTCCCCGGCCACACTTGGCAGTAGGTCCCGGGGAGGAATAATGACCATGGAAGTAAGAGCTCCTACTTCCAAAGGGGCAAGTCAGCGGGAGAAGCCACTTGGCCTATCCGGCCAAGAGTCACTGTTCCCCGGCCACACTTGGCAGTAGGTCCCGGGGAGGAATAATGCCCATGGAAGTAAGAGCTCCTACTTCCATAGGGGCAAGTCAGCGGGAGAAGCCACTTGGCCTATCCGGCCAAGAGTCACTCTTCCCCGGCTACACTTGGCAGTAGGTCCCGGGGAGGAATAATGACCATGGAAGTAAGAGCTCCTACTTCCAAAGGGGCAAGTCAGCGGGAGAAGCCACTTGGCCTACCCGGCCAAGAGTCACTGTTCCCCGGCCACACTTGGCAGTAGGTCCCGGGGAGGAATAATGCCCATGGAAGTAAGAGCTCCTACTTCCAAAGGGGCAAGTCAGCGGGAGAAGCCACTTGGCCTATCCGGCCAAGAGTCACTGTTCCCCGGCCACACTTGGCAGTAGGTCCCGGGGAGGAATAATGCCCATGGAAGTAGGAGCTCCTACTTCCAAAGGGGCAAGTCAGCGGGAGAAGCCACTTGGCCTATCCGGCAAAGAGTCACTGTTCCCCGGCTACACTTGGCAGTAGGTCCCGGGGAGGAATAATGACCATGGAAGTAAGAGCTCCTACTTCCAAAGGGGCAAGTCAGCGGGAGAAGCCACTTGGCCTATCCGGCCAAGAGTCACTGTTCCCCGGCCACACTTGGCAGTAGGTCCCGGGGAGGAATAATGCCCATGGAAGTAAGAGCTCCTACTTCCAAAGGGGCAAGTCAGCGGGAGAAGCCACTTGGCCTATCCGGCCAAGAGTCACTGTTCCCCGGCCACACTTGGCAGTAGGTCCCGGGGAGGAATAATGCCCATGGAAGTAGGAGCTCCTACTTCCAAAGGGGCAAGTCAGCGGGAGAAGCCACTTGGCCTATCCGGCCAGGAGTCACTGTTCCCCGGCCACTCTTGGCTGTAGGTCCCGGGGAGGAATAATGCCCATGGAAGTAGGAGCTACTACCTCCAAAGGGGCAAGTCAGCGGGAGAAGCCACTTGGCCTATCCGGCCAAGAGTCACTGTTCCCCGGCCACACTTGGCAGTATGTCCCGGGGAGGAATAATGCCCATGGAAGTAGGAGCTACTACCTCCAAAGGGTGAAGACACTTGGCTCTAAGTCCCCGAGAGGTATACTGCCCATGGAAGTAAGAGCTCCTACTTCCATAGGGGCAAGTCAGCGGGAGAAGCCACTTGGCCTAACCGGCCAAGAGTCACTGTTCCCCGGCCACACTTGGCCGTAGGTCCCGGGGAGGAATAATGCCCATGGAAGTAGGAGCTCCTACTTCCAAAGGGGCAAGTCAGCGGGAGAAGCCACTCGGCCTATCCGGCCAAGAGTCACTGTTCCCCGGCCACACTTGGCAGTAGGTCCCGGGGAGGAATAATGCCCATGGAAGTAGGAGCTACTACTTCCAAAGGGGCAAGTCAGCGGGAGAAGCCACTTGGCCTATCCGGCCACATGTCACTGTTCCCCGGCCACACTTGGCAGTAGGTCCCGGGGAGGAATAATGCCCATGGAAGTAGGAGCTCCTACTTCCAAAGGGGCAAGTCAGCGGGAGAAGCCACTTGGCCTATCCGGCCAAGAGTCACTGTTCCCCGGCCACACTTGGCAGTAGGTCCCGGGGAGGAATAATGCCCATGGAAGTAGGAGCTCCTACTTCCAAAGGGGCAAGTCAGCGGGAGAAGCCACTAGTTCTATCCGGCCAAGAGTCACTGTTCCCCGGCCACACTTGGCAGTAGGTCCCGGGGAGGAATAATGCCCATGGAAGTAGGAGCTCACTTGGCTCTAAGTCTTCGAGAGGTATAATGCCCATGGAAGTAAGAGCTCCTACTTCCAAAGGGGCAAGTCAGCGGGAGAAGCCACTTCGCCTACCCGGCCAAGTGTCACTGTCCCCCGGCCAGACTTGGCGGCAAGTCCCGGGGAGGAATAATGCCCATGGAAGTAGGAGCTCCTACTTCCAAAGGGGCAAGTCAGCGGGAGAAGCCACTTCGCCTACCCGGCCAAGTGTCACTGTCCCCCGGCCAGACTTGGCGGCAAGTCCCGGGGAGGAATAATGCCCATGGAAGTAGGAGCTCCTACTTCCAAAGGGGCAAGTCAGCGGGAGAAGCCACTTCGCCTACCCGGCCAAGTGTCACTGTCCCCCGGCCAGACTTGGCGGCAAGTCCCGGGGAGGAATAATGCCCATGGAAGTAGGAGCTCACTTGGCTCTAAGTCTTCGAGAGGTATAATGCCCATGGAAGTAAGAGCTCCTACTTCCAAAGGGGCAAGTCAGCGGGAGAAGCCACTTCGCCTACCCGGCCAAGTGTCACTGTCCCCCGGCCAGACTTGGCGGCAAGTCCCGGGGAGGAATAATGCCCATGGAAGTAGGAGCTCCTACTTCCAAAGGGGCAAGTCAGCGGGAGAAGCCACTTCGCCTACCCGGCCAAGTGTCACTGTCCCCCGGCCAGACTTGGCGGCAAGTCCCGGGGAGGAATAATGCCCATGGAAGTAGGAGCTCCTACTTCCAAAGGGGCAAGTCAGCGGGAGAAGCCACTTCGCCTACCCGGCCAAGTGTCACTGTCCCCCGGCCAGACTTGGCGGCAAGTCCCGGGGAGGAATAATGCCCATGGAAGTAGGAGCTCCTACTTCCAAAGGGGCAAGTCAGCGGGAGAAGCCACTTCGCCTACCCGGCCAAGTGTCACTGTCCCCCGGCCAGACTTGGCGGCAAGTCCCGGGGAGGAATAATGCCCATGGAAGTAGGAGCTCACTTGGCTCTAAGTCTTCGAGAGGTATAATGCCCATGGAAGTAAGAGCTCCTACTTCCAAAGGGGCAAGTCAGCGGGAGAAGCCACTTCGCCTACCCGGCCAAGTGTCACTGTCCCCCGGCCAGACTTGGCGGGAAGTCCCGGGGAGGAATAATGCCCATGGAAGTAGGAGCTCCTACTTCCAAAGGGGCAAGTCAGCGGGAGAAGCCACTTCGCCTACCCGGCCAAGTGTCACTGTCCCCCGGCCAGACTTGGCGGCAAGTCCCGGGGAGGAATAATGCCCATGGAAGTAGGAGCTCCTACTTCCAAAGGGGCAAGTCAGCGGGAGAAGCCACTTCGCCTACCCGGCCAAGTGTCACTGTCCCCCGGCCAGACTTGGCGGCAAGTCCCGGGGAGGAATAATGCCCATGGAAGTAGGAGCTCACTTGGCTCTAAGTCTTCGAGAGGTATAATGCCCATGGAAGTAAGAGCTCCTACTTCCAAAGGGGCAAGTCAGCGGGAGAAGCCACTTCGCCTACCCGGCCAAGTGTCACTGTCCCCCGGCCAGACTTGGCGGCAAGTCCCGGGGAGGAATAATGCCCATGGAAGTAGGAGCTCACTTGGCTCTAAGTCTTCGAGAGGTATAATGCCCATGGAAGTAAGAGCTCCTACTTCCAAAGGGGCAAGTCAGCGGGAGAAGCCACTTCGCCTACCCGGCCAAGTGTCACTGTCCCCCGGCCAGACTTGGCGGCAAGTCCCGGGGAGGAATAATGCCCATGGAAGTAGGAGCTCCTACTTCCAAAGGGGCAAGTCAGCGGGAGAAGCCACTTCGCCTACCCGGCCAAGTGTCACTGTCCCCCGGCCAGACTTGGCGGCAAGTCCCGGGGAGGAATAATGCCCATGGAAGTAGGAGCTCCTACTTCCAAAGGGGCAAGTCAGCGGGAGAAGCCACTTCGCCTACCCGGCCAAGTGTCACTGTCCCCCGGCCAGACTTGGCGGCAAGTCCCGGGGAGGAATAATGCCCATGGAAGTAGGAGCTCCTACTTCCAAAGGGGCAAGTCAGCGGGAGAAGCCACTTCGCCTACCCGGCCAAGTGTCACTGTCCCCCGGCCAGACTTGGCGGCAAGTCCCGGGGAGGAATAATGCCCATGGAAGTAGGAGCTCACTTGGCTCTAAGTCTTCGAGAGGTATAATGCCCATGGAAGTAAGAGCTCCTACTTCCAAAGGGGCAAGTCAGCGGGAGAAGCCACTTCGCCTACCCGGCCAAGTGTCACTGTCCCCCGGCCAGACTTGGCGGGAAGTCCCGGGGAGGAATAATGCCCATGGAAGTAGGAGCTCCTACTTCCAAAGGGGCAAGTCAGCGGGAGAAGCCACTTCGCCTACCCGGCCAAGTGTCACTGTCCCCCGGCCAGACTTGGCGGCAAGTCCCGGGGAGGAATAATGCCCATGGAAGTAGGAGCTCCTACTTCCAAAGGGGCAAGTCAGCGGGAGAAGCCACTTCGCCTACCCGGCCAAGTGTCACTGTCCCCCGGCCAGACTTGGCGGCAAGTCCCGGGGAGGAATAATGCCCATGGAAGTAGGAGCTCCTACTTCCAAAGGGGCAAGTCAGCGGGAGAAGCCACTTCGCCTACCCGGCCAAGTGTCACTGTCCCCCGGCCAGACTTGGCGGCAAGTCCCGGGGAGGAATAATGCCCATGGAAGTAGGAGCTCACTTGGCTCTAAGTCTTCGAGAGGTATAATGCCCATGGAAGTAAGAGCTCCTACTTCCAAAGGGGCAAGTCAGCGGGAGAAGCCACTTCGCCTACCCGGCCAAGTGTCACTGTCCCCCGGCCAGACTTGGCGGGAAGTCCCGGGGAGGAATAATGCCCATGGAAGTAGGAGCTCCTACTTCCAAAGGGGCAAGTCAGCGGGAGAAGCCACTTCGCCTACCCGGCCAAGTGTCACTGTCCCCCGGCCAGACTTGGCGGCAAGTCCCGGGGAGGAATAATGCCCATGGAAGTAGGAGCTCCTACTTCCAAAGGGGCAAGTCAGCGGGAGAAGCCACTTCGCCTACCCGGCCAAGTGTCACTGTCCCCCGGCCAGACTTGGCGGCAAGTCCCGGGGAGGAATAATGCCCATGGAAGTAGGAGCTCACTTGGCTCTAAGTCTTCGAGAGGTATAATGCCCATGGAAGTAAGAGCTCCTACTTCCAAAGGGGCAAGTCAGCGGGAGAAGCCACTTCGCCTACCCGGCCAAGTGTCACTGTCCCCCGGCCAGACTTGGCGGCAAGTCCCGGGGAGGAATAATGCCCATGGAAGTAGGAGCTCCTACTTCCAAAGGGGCAAGTCAGCGGGAGAAGCCACTTCGCCTACCCGGCCAAGTGTCACTGTCCCCCGGCCAGACTTGGCGGCAAGTCCCGGGGAGGAATAATGCCCATGGAAGTAGGAGCTCCTACTTCCAAAGGGGCAAGTCAGCGGGAGAAGCCACTTCGCCTACCCGGCCAAGTGTCACTGTCCCCCGGCCAGACTTGGCGGCAAGTCCCGGGGAGGAATAATGCCCATGGAAGTAGGAGCTCACTTGGCTCTAAGTCTTCGAGAGGTATAATGCCCATGGAAGTAAGAGCTCCTACTTCCAAAGGGGCAAGTCAGCGGGAGAAGCCACTTCGCCTACCCGGCCAAGTGTCACTGTCCCCCGGCCAGACTTGGCGGCAAGTCCCGGGGAGGAATAATGCCCCATGGAGCTCGGGCAGACTAGAAGTAACCTCGTCTGCCCGCTGGAGGGCGCCCTTCCCGGAGCGGAGGGGACCCCCTTGGCCACAAAGTGCAAGCCGAGTTTGGAGCTCGAAACCCGGCCACGCTTGGTCGTAGGTCCCGGTGAGGAACATGGCCATGGAAGTCGGAGCTCAAACCTCCAAATTGACCTCAGCGGGAGCACTTGCTGAGGCTGCCCGGGCATGGGTTACTGTTCCCCGGGCACACTTGGTCGTAGGTCCAAGTGTGGAACGTGTCCATGGAAGTTGAAGTGAAGAGAACCGCGAAAGGGAGTTTTTGCGCGAAGCCGCGGCCGAGGAGGGCTCACCGATCCCGGCGTGATTTCTGCCAGGCCCGGTACCCAAACCGAACTCCGCATGGTGGCTGGATCCGCGACCCTGGAACCCTGGGCCGGGAGCCTAGGGGCGAGAGGGGCCCCATGGAGCTCGGGCAGACTAGAAGTACCCTCGTCTGCCCGCTGGAGGGCGCCCTTCCCGGAGCGGAGGGGACCCCCCAAGCGACCAAGTGCAAGCCGAGTTTGGAGCTCGAAACCCGGCCACACTTGGTAGTATGTCCCGGTGAGGAACATGCCCATGGAAGTAAGAGCTCAGCGGGAGCAGCCACTCAGGCTACCCGGGAATGTGTCACTGTCCCCCGGCCAAGACTTGGCGGCAAGTCCCGGGGAGGAATAGTTCCCATGGAAGTAGCTCAGCGGGAGCAGCCGCTCAGGCTACCCGGGAATGTGTCACTGTCCCCCGGCCAGACTTGGCGGCAGGTCCCGGGGAGGAATAGTGCTCATGGAAGTAGCTCAGCGGGAGCAGCCACTCAGGCTACCCGGGAATGTGTCACTGTCCCTCGGCCACACTTGGTCGTTGATTCCTGATGAGGAACATGCCCATGGAACTAAAGAGTGCAGCGGGAGCAGCCGCTCAGGCTACCCGGGAATGTGTCACTGTCCCCCGGCCAGACTTGGCGGCAGGTCCCGGGGAGGAATAGTGCCCATGGAAGTCGGAGCTCCAACCTCCAAGTTGACCTAAGCGGGAGCAGCCGCTGAGGCTACCCGGGCATGGGTGACTGTTCCCCGGGCACACTTGGTCGTAGGTCCAAGTGTGGAACGTGTCCATGGAAGTTGAAGGGAAGAGAACCGCGAAAGGGAGTTTGGAGGCTGAGCCGCGGCCGAGGAGGTCTCACCGATCCCGGCGTGATTCCAGCCAGGCCCGGTACCCTATACCGAACTCGACAGGGTGGCTGTATCCGGGACCCTGGAACCCTGGGCGGGGAGCCTAGGGGCGAGAGGGGCCCCATGGAGCTCGGGCAGACTAGAAGTACCCTCGTCTGCCCGCTGGAGGGCGCCCTTCCCGGAGCGGAGGGGACCCCCCAAGCGACCAAGTGCAAGCCGAGTTTGGAGCTCGAAACCCGGCCACACTTGGTAGTATGTCCCGGTGAGGAACATGCCCATGGAAGTAAGAGCTCAGCGGGAGCAGCCACTCAGGCTACCCGGGAATGTGTCACTGTCCCCCGGCCAAGACTTGGCGGCAAGTCCCGGGGAGGAATAGTTCCCATGGAAGTAGCTCAGCGGGAGCAGCCACTCAGGCTACCCGGGAATGTGTCACTGTCCCCCGGCCAGACTTGGCGGCAGGTCCCGGGGAGGAATAGTGCTCATGGAAGTAGCTCAGCGGGAGCAGCTGCTGAGGCTACCCGGGAATGTGTCACTGTCCCTGGGCCACACTTGGTCGTTGGTTCCTGATGAGGAACATGCCCATGGAAGTAAGAGTTCAGCGGGAGAAGCCGCTCAGGCTACCCGGGAATGTGTCACTGTCCCTCGGCCAGACTTGGCGGCAGGTCCCGGGGAGGAATAGTGCCCATGGAAGTCGGAGCTCCAACCTCCAAGTTGACCTCAGCGGGAGCAGCCGCTGAGGCTACCCGGGCATGGGTGACTGTTCCCCGGCCACACTTGGTCGGAGGTCCCGGTGTGGAACATGCCCATGGAAGTTGAAGGGAAGAGAACCGCGAAAGGGAGTTTGGAGGCTGAGCCGCGGCCGAGGAGGTCTCACCGATCCCGGCGTGATTCCAGCCAGGCCCGGTACCCTATACCGAACTCTACAGGGTGGCTGTATCCGGGACCCTGGAACCCTGGGCGGGGAGCCTAGGGGCGAGAGGGGCCCCATGGAGCTCGGGCAGACTAGAAGTACCCTCGTCTGCCCGCTGGAGGGCGCCCTTCCCGGAGCGGAGGGGACCCCCAAGCGACCAAGTGCAAGCCGAGTTTGGAGCTCGAAACCCGGCCACACTTGGTAGTATGTCCCGGTGAGGAACATGCCCATGGAAGTAAGAGCTCAGCGGGAGCAGCCACTCAGGCTACCCGGGAATGTGTCACTGTCCCCCGGCCAAGACTTGGCGGCAAGTCCCGGGGAGGAATAGTGCCCATGGAAGTAGCTCAGCGGGAGCAGCCGCTCAGGCTACCCGGGAATGTGTCACTGTCCCCCGGCCAGACTTGGCGGCAGGTCCCGGGGAGGAATAGTGCTCATGGAAGTAGCTCAGCGGGAGCAGCTGCTGAGGCTACCCGGGAATGTGTCACTGTCCCTGGGCCACACTTGGTCGTTGGTTCCTGATGAGGAACATGCCCATGGAAGTAAGAGTTCAGCGGGAGCAGCCGCTCAGGGCTACCCGGGAATGTGTCACTGTCCCCCGGCCAGACTTGGCGGCAGGTCCCGGGGAGGAATAGTGCCCATGGAAGTCGGAGCTCCAGCCTCCAAGTTGACCTCAGCGGGAGCAGCCGCTGAGGCTACCCGGGCATGGGTGACTGTTCCCCGGCCACACTTGGTCGGAGGTCCCGGTGTGGAACATGCCCATGGAAGTTGAAGGGAAGAGAACCGCGAAAGGGAGTTTGGAGGCTGAGCCGCGGCCGAGGAGGTCTCACCGATCCCGGCGTGATTCCAGCCAGGCCCGGTACCCTATACCGAACTCGGCAGGGTGGCTGTATCCGGGACCCTGGAACCCTGGGCGGGGAGCCTAGGGGCGAGAGGGGCCCCATGGAGCTCGGGCAGACTAGAAGTACCCTCGTCTGCCCGCTGGAGGGCGCCCTTCCCGGAGCGGAGGGGACCCCCAAGCGACCAAGTGCAAGCCGAGTTTGGAGCTCGAAACCCGGCCACACTTGGTAGTATGTCCCGGTGAGGAACATGCCCATGGAAGTAAGAGCTCAGCGGGAGCAGCCACTCAGGCTACCCGGCAATGTGTCACTGTCCCCCGGCCAAGACTTGGCGGCAAGTCCCGGGGAGGAATAGTGCCCATGGAAGTAGCTCAGCGGGAGCAGCCGCTCAGGCTACCCGGGAATGTGTCACTGTCCCCCGGCCAGACTTGGCGGCAGGTCCCGGGGAGGAATAGTGCTCATGGAAGTAGCTCAGCGGGAGCAGCTGCTGAAGATACCCGGGAATGTGTCACTGTCCCTGGGCCACACTTGGTCGTTGGTTCCTGATGAGGAACATGCCCATGG
Organism: Engystomops pustulosus; assembly: GCF_040894005.1. Lineage (NCBI taxonomy): Eukaryota > Metazoa > Chordata > Amphibia > Anura > Leptodactylidae > Engystomops > Engystomops pustulosus. The sequence goes on along the minus strand of NW_027285295.1, from coordinate 48,258 downwards.
AAGTAAGAGTTCAGCGGGAGAAGCCGCTCAGGCTACCCGGGAATGTGTCACTGTCCCCCGGCCAGACTTGGCGGCAGGTCCCGGGGAGGAATAGTGCCCATGGAAGTCGGAGCTCCAACCTCCAAGTTGACCTCAGCGGGAGCACTTGCTGAGGCTACCCGGGCATGGGCGACTGTTCCCCGGCCACACTTGGTCGGAGGTCCCGGTGTGGAACATGCCCATGGAAGTTGAAGGGAAGAGAACCGCGAAAGGGAGTTTGGAGGCTGAGCCGCGGCCGAGGAGGTCTCACCGATCCCGGCGTGATTCCAGCCAGGCCCGGTACCCTATACCGAACTCGGCAGGGTGGCTGTATCCGGGACCCTGGAACCCTGGGCGGGGAGCCTAGGGGCGAGAGGGGCCCCATGGAGCTCGGGCAGACTAGAAGTACCCTCGTCTGCCCGCTGGAGGGCGCCCTTCCCGGAGCGGAGGGGACCCCCAAGCGACCAAGTGCAAGCCGAGTTTGGAGCTCGAAACCCGGCCACACTTGGTAGTATGTCCCGGTGAGGAACATGCCCATGGAAGTAAGAGCTCAGCGGGAGCAGCCACTCAGGCTACCCGGCAATGTGTCACTGTCCCCCGGCCAAGACTTGGCGGCAAGTCCCGGGGAGGAATAGTGCCCATGGAAGTAGCTCAGCGGGAGCAGCCGCTCAGGCTACCCGGGAATGTGTCACTGTCCCCCGGCCAGACTTGGCGGCAGGTCCCGGGGAGGAATAGTGCTCATGGAAGTAGCTCAGCGGGAGCAGCTGCTGAAGATACCCGGGAATGTGTCACTGTCCCTGGGCCACACTTGGTCGTTGGTTCCTGATGAGGAACATGCCCATGGAAGTAAGAGTTCAGCGGGAGAAGCCGCTCAGGCTACCCGGGAATGTGTCACTGTCCCCCGGCCAGACTTGGCGGCAGGTCCCGGGGAGGAATAGTGCCCATGGAAGTCGGAGCTCCAACCTCCAAGTTGACCTCAGCGGGAGCACTTGCTGAGGCTACCCGGGCATGGGCGACTGTTCCCCGGCCACACTTGGTCGGAGGTCCCGGTGTGGAACATGCCCATGGAAGTTGAAGGGAAGAGAACCGCGAAAGGGAGTTTGGAGGCTGAGCCGCGGCCGAGGAGGTCTCACCGATCCCGGCGTGATTCCAGCCAGGCCCGGTACCCTATACCGAACTCGGCAGGGTGGCTGTATCCGGGACCCTGGAACCCTGGGCGGGGAGCCTAGGGGCGAGAGGGGCCCCATGGAGCTCGGGCAGACTAGAAGTACCCTCGTCTGCCCGCTGGAGGGCGCCCTTCCCGGAGCGGAGGGGACCCCCAAGCGACCAAGTGCAAGCCGAGTTTGGAGCTCGAAACCCGGCCACACTTGGTAGTATGTCCCGGTGAGGAACATGCCCATGGAAGTAAGAGCTCAGCGGGAGCAGCCACTCAGGCTACCCGGCAATGTGTCACTGTCCCCCGGCCAAGACTTGGCGGCAAGTCCCGGGGAGGAATAGTGCCCATGGAAGTAGCTCAGCGGGAGCAGCCGCTCAGGCTACCCGGGAATGTGTCACTGTCCCCCGGCCAGACTTGGCGGCAGGTCCCGGGGAGGAATAGTGCTCATGGAAGTAGCTCAGCGGGAGCAGCTGCTGAAGATACCCGGGAATGTGTCACTGTCCCTGGGCCACACTTGGTCGTTGGTTCCTGATGAGGAACATGCCCATGGAAGTAAGAGTTCAGCGGGAGAAGCCGCTCAGGCTACCCGGGAATGTGTCACTGTCCCCCGGCCAGACTTGGCGGCAGGTCCCGGGGAGGAATAGTGCCCATGGAAGTCGGAGCTCCAACCTCCAAGTTGACCTCAGCGGGAGCACTTGCTGAGGCTACCCGGGCATGGGCGACTGTTCCCCGGCCACACTTGGTCGGAGGTCCCGGTGTGGAACATGCCCATGGAAGTTGAAGGGAAGAGAACCGCGAAAGGGAGTTTGGAGGCTGAGCCGCGGCCGAGGAGGTCTCACCGATCCCGGCGTGATTCCAGCCAGGCCCGGTACCCTATACCGAACTCGGCAGGGTGGCTGTATCCGGGACCCTGGAACCCTGGGCGGGGAGCCTAGGGGCGAGAGGGGCCCCATGGAGCTCGGGCAGACTAGAAGTACCCTCGTCTGCCCGCTGGAGGGCGCCCTTCCCGGAGCGGAGGGGACCCCCAAGCGACCAAGTGCAAGCCGAGTTTGGAGCTCGAAACCCGGCCACACTTGGTAGTATGTCCCGGTGAGGAACATGCCCATGGAAGTAAGAGCTCAGCGGGAGCAGCCACTCAGGCTACCCGGCAATGTGTCACTGTCCCCCGGCCAAGACTTGGCGGCAAGTCCCGGGGAGGAATAGTGCCCATGGAAGTAGCTCAGCGGGAGCAGCCGCTCAGGCTACCCGGGAATGTGTCACTGTCCCCCGGCCAGACTTGGCGGCAGGTCCCGGGGAGGAATAGTGCTCATGGAAGTAGCTCAGCGGGAGCAGCTGCTGAAGATACCCGGGAATGTGTCACTGTCCCTGGGCCACACTTGGTCGTTGGTTCCTGATGAGGAACATGCCCATGGAAGTAAGAGTTCAGCGGGAGAAGCCGCTCAGGCTACCCGGGAATGTGTCACTGTCCCCCGGCCAGACTTGGCGGCAGGTCCCGGGGAGGAATAGTGCCCATGGAAGTCGGAGCTCCAACCTCCAAGTTGACCTCAGCGGGAGCACTTGCTGAGGCTACCCGGGCATGGGCGACTGTTCCCCGGCCACACTTGGTCGGAGGTCCCGGTGTGGAACATGCCCATGGAAGTTGAAGGGAAGAGAACCGCGAAAGGGAGTTTGGAGGCTGAGCCGCGGCCGAGGAGGTCTCACCGATCCCGGCGTGATTCCAGCCAGGCCCGGTACCCTATACCGAACTCGACAGGGTGGCTGTATCCGGGACCCTGGAACCCTGGGCGGGGAGCCTAGGGGCGAGAGGGGCCCCATGGAGCTCGGGCAGACTAGAAGTACCCTCGTCTGCCCGCTGGAGGGCGCCCTTCCCGGAGCGGAGGGGACCCCCCAAGCGACCAAGTGCAAGCCGAGTTTGGAGCTCGAAACCCGGCCACACTTGGTAGTATGTCCCGGTGAGGAACATGCCCATGGAAGTAAGAGCTCAGCGGGAGCAGCCACTCAGGCTACCCGGGAATGTGTCACTGTCCCCCGGCCAGACTTGGCGGCAGGTCCCGGGGAGGAATAGTGCCCATGGAAGTAGCCCAGCGGGAGCAGCCGCTCAGGCTACCCGGGAATGTGTCACTGTCCCCCGGCCAGACTTGGCGGCAGGTCCCGGGGAGGAATAGTGCTCATGGAAGTAGCTCAGCGGGAGCAGCTGCTGAGGCTACCCGGGAATGTGTCACTGTCCCTGGGCAACACTTGGTCGTTGGTTCCTGATGAGGAACATGCCCATGGAAGTAAGAGTTCAGCGGGAGAAGCCGCTCAAGCTACCCGGGAATGTGTCACTGTCCCCCGGCCAGACTTGGCGGCAGGTCCCGGGGAGGAATAGTGCCCATGGAAGTCGGAGCTCCAACCTCCAAGTTGACCTCAGCGGGAGCACTTGCTGAGGCTACCCGGGCATGGGCGACTGTTCCCCGGCCACACTTGGTCGGAGGTCCCGGTGTGGAACATGCCCATGGAAGTTGAAGGGAAGAGAACCGCGAAAGGGAGTTTGGAGGCTGAGCCGCGGCCGAGGAGGTCTCACCGATCCCGGCGTGATTCCAGCCAGGCCCGGTACCCTATACCGAACTCGGCAGGGTGGCTGTATCCGGGACCCTGGAACCCTGGGCGGGGAGCCTAGGGGCGAGAGGGGCCCCATGGAGCTCGGGCAGACTAGAAGTACCCTCGTCTGCCCGCTGGAGGGCGCCCTTCCCGGAGCGGAGGGGACCCCCAAGCGACCAAGTGCAAGCCGAGTTTGGAGCTCGAAACCCGGCCACACTTGGTAGTATGTCCCGGTGAGGAACATGCCCATGGAAGTAAGAGCTCAGCGGGAGCAGCCACTCAGGCTACCCGGCAATGTGTCACTGTCCCCCGGCCAAGACTTGGCGGCAAGTCCCGGGGAGGAATAGTGCCCATGGAAGTAGCTCAGCGGGAGCAGCCGCTCAGGCTACCCGGGAATGTGTCACTGTCCCCCGGCCAGACTTGGCGGCAGGTCCCGGGGAGGAATAGTGCTCATGGAAGTAGCTCAGCGGGAGCAGCTGCTGAAGATACACGGGAATGTGTCACTGTCCCTGGGCCACACTTGGTCGTTGGTTCCTGATGAGGAACATGCCCATGGAAGTAAGAGTTCAGCGGGAGAAGCCGCTCAGGCTACCCGGGAATGTGTCACTGTCCCCCGGCCAGACTTGGCGGCAGGTCCCGGGGAGGAATAGTGCCCATGGAAGTCGGAGCTCCAACCTCCAAGTTGACCTCAGCGGGAGCACTTGCTGAGGCTACCCGGGCATGGGCGACTGTTCCCCGGCCACACTTGGTCGGAGGTCCCGGTGTGGAACATGCCCATGGAAGTTGAAGGGAAGAGAACCGCGAAAGGGAGTTTGGAGGCTGAGCCGCGGCCGAGGAGGTCTCACCGATCCCGGCGTGATTCCAGCCAGGCCCGGTACCCTATACCGAACTCGGCAGGGTGGCTGTATCCGGGACCCTGGAACCCTGGGCGGGGAGCCTAGGGGCGAGAGGGGCCCCATGGAGCTCGGGCAGACTAGAAGTACCCTCGTCTGCCCGCTGGAGGGCGCCCTTCCCGGAGCGGAGGGGACCCCCAAGCGACCAAGTGCAAGCCGAGTTTGGAGCTCGAAACCCGGCCACACTTGGTAGTTGGTCCCGGTGAGGAACATGCCCATGGAAGTAAGAGCTCAGCGGGAGCAGCCACTCAGGCTACCCGGCAATGTGTCACTGTCCCCCGGCCAAGACTTGGCGGCAAGTCCCGGGGAGGAATAGTGCCCATGGAAGTAGCTCAGCGGGAGCAGCTGCTGAGGCTACCCGGGAATGTGTCACTGTCCCCCGGCCAGACTTGGCGGCAGGTCCCGGGGAGGAATAGTGCTCATGGAAGTAGCTCAGCGGGAGCAGCTGCTGAGGCTACCCGGGAATGTGTCACTGTCCCTGGGCAACACTTGGTCGTTGGTTCCTGATGAGGAACATGCCCATGGAAGTAAGAGTTCAGCGGGAGAAGCCGCTCAAGCTACCCGGGAATGTGTCACTGTCCCCCGGCCAGACTTGGCGGCAGGTCCCGGGGAGGAATAGTGCCCATGGAAGTCGGAGCTCCAGCCTCCAAGTTGACCTCAGCGGGAGCAGCCGCTGAGGCTACCCGGGCATGGGTGACTGTTCCCCGGCCACACTTGGTCGGAGGTCCCGGTGTGGAACATGCCCATGGAAGTTGAAGGGAAGAGAACCGCGAAAGGGAGTCTTGAGGCTGAGCCGCGGCCGAGGAGGTCTCACCGATCCCGGCGTGATTCCAGCCAGGCCCGGTACCCTATACCGAACTCGACAGGGTGGCTGTATCCGGGACCCTGGAACCCTGGGCGGGGAGCCTAGGGGCGAGAGGGGCCCCATGGAGCTCGGGCAGACTAGAAGTACCCTCGTCTGCCCGCTGGAGGGCGCCCTTCCCGGAGCGGAGGGGACCCCCCAAGCGACCAAGTGCAAGCCGAGTTTGGAGCTCGAAACCCGGCCACACTTGGTAGTTGGTCCCGGTGAGGAACATGCCCATGGAAGTAAGAGCTCAGCGGGAGCAGCCTATCAGGCTACCCGGCAATGTGTCACTGTCCCCCGGCCAAGACTTGGCGGCAAGTCCCGGGGAGGAATAGTGCCCATGGAAGTAGCTCAGCGGGAGCAGCTGCTGAGGCTACCCGGGAATGTGTCACTGTCCCCCGGCCAGACTTGGCGGCAGGTCCCGGGGAGGAATAGTGCTCATGGAAGTAGCTCAGCGGGAGCAGCTGCTGAGGCTACCCGGGAATGTGTCACTGTCCCTGGGCCACACTTGGTCGTTGGTTCCTGATGAGGAACATGCCCATGGAAGTAAGAGTGCAGCGGGAGCAGCCGCTCAGGCTACCCGGGAATGTGTCACTGTCCCCCGGCCAGACTTGGCGGCAGGTCCCGGGGAGGAATAGTGCCCATGGAAGTCGGAGCTCCAACCTCCAAGTTGACCTCAGCGGGAGCACTTGCTGAGGCTACCCGGGCATGGGCGACTGTTCCCCGGCCACACTTGGTCGGAGGTCCCGGTGTGGAACATGCCCATGGAAGTTGAAGGGAAGAGAACCGCGAAAGGGAGTTTGGAGGCTGAGCCGCGGCCGAGGAGGTCTCACCGATCCCGGCGTGATTCCAGCCAGGCCCGGTACCCTATACCGAACTCGGCAGGGTGGCTGTATCCGGGACCCTGGAACCCTGGGCGGGGAGCCTAGGGGCGAGAGGGGCCCCATGGAGCTCGGGCAGACTAGAAGTACCCTCGTCTGCCCGCTGGAGGGCGCCCTTCCCGGAGCGGAGGGGACCCCCAAGCGACCAAGTGCAAGCCGAGTTTGGAGCTCGAAACCCGGCCACACTTGGTAGTATGTCCCGGTGAGGAACATGCCCATGGAAGTAAGAGCTCAGCGGGAGCAGCCACTCAGGCTACCCGGCAATGTGTCACTGTCCCCCGGCCAAGACTTGGCGGCAAGTCCCGGGGAGGAATAGTGCCCATGGAAGTAGCTCAGCGGGAGCAGCCGCTCAGGCTACCCGGGAATGTGTCACTGTCCCCCGGCCAGACTTGGCGGCAGGTCCCGGGGAGGAATAGTGCTCATGGAAGTAGCTCAGCGGGAGCAGCTGCTGAAGATACCCGGGAATGTGTCACTGTCCCTGGGCCACACTTGGTCGTTGGTTCCTGATGAGGAACATGCCCATGGAAGTAAGAGTTCAGCGGGAGAAGCCGCTCAGGCTACCCGGGAATGTGTCACTGTCCCCCGGCCAGACTTGGCGGCAGGTCCCGGGGAGGAATAGTGCCCATGGAAGTCGGAGCTCCAACCTCCAAGTTGACCTCAGCGGGAGCACTTGCTGAGGCTACCCGGGCATGGGCGACTGTTCCCCGGCCACACTTGGTCGGAGGTCCCGGTGTGGAACATGCCCATGGAAGTTGAAGGGAAGAGAACCGCGAAAGGGAGTTTGGAGGCTGAGCCGCGGCCGAGGAGGTCTCACCGATCCCGGCGTGATTCCAGCCAGGCCCGGTACCCTATACCGAACTCGACAGGGTGGCTGTATCCGGGACCCTGGAACCCTGGGCGGGGAGCCTAGGGGCGAGAGGGGCCCCATGGAGCTCGGGCAGACTAGAAGTACCCTCGTCTGCCCGCTGGAGGGCGCCCTTCCCGGAGCGGAGGGGACCCCCCAAGCGACCAAGTGCAAGCCGAGTTTGGAGCTCGAAACCCGGCCACACTTGGTAGTATGTCCCGGTGAGGAACATGCCCATGGAAGTAAGAGCTCAGCGGGAGCAGCCACTCAGGCTACCCGGGAATGTGTCACTGTCCCCCGGCCAAGACTTGGCGGCAAGTCCCGGGGAGGAATAGTGCCCATGGAAGTAGCTCAGCGGGAGCAGCCACTCAGGCTACCCGGGAATGTGTCACTGTCCCCCGGCCAAGACTTGGCGGCAAGTCCCGGGGAGGAATAGTGCTCATGGAAGTAGCTCAGCGGGAGCAGCTGCTGAGGCTACCCGGGAATGTGTCACTGTCCCTGGGCCACACTTGGTCGTTGGTTCCTGATGAGGAACATGCCCATGGAAGTAAGAGTTCAGCGGGAGAAGCCGCTCAAGCTACCCGGGAATGTGTCACTGTCCCCCGGCCAGACTTGGCGGCAGGTCCCGGGGAGGAACAGTGCCCATGGAAGTCGGAGCTCCAACCTCCAAGTTGACCTCAGCGGGAGCACTTGCTGAGGCTACCCGGGCATGGGCGACTGTTCCCCGGCCACACTTGGTCGGAGGTCCCGGTGTGGAACATGCCCATGGAAGTTGAAGGGAAGAGAACCGCGAAAGGGAGTTTGGAGGCTGAGCCGCGGCCGAGGAGGTCTCACCGATCCCGGCGTGATTCCAGCCAGGCCCGGTACCCTATACCGAACTCGGCAGGGTGGCTGTATCCGGGACCCTGGAACCCTGGGCGGGGAGCCTAGGGGCGAGAGGGGCCCCATGGAGCTCGGGCAGACTAGAAGTACCCTCGTCTGCCCGCTGGAGGGCGCCCTTCCCGGAGCGGAGGGGACCCCCAAGCGACCAAGTGCAAGCCGAGTTTGGAGCTCGAAACCCGGCCACACTTGGTAGTATGTCCCGGTGAGGAACATGCCCATGGAAGTAAGAGCTCAGCGGGAGCAGCCACTCAGGCTACCCGGCAATGTGTCACTGTCCCCCGGCCAAGACTTGGCGGCAAGTCCCGGGGAGGAATAGTGCCCATGGAAGTAGCTCAGCGGGAGCAGCCGCTCAGGCTACCCGGGAATGTGTCACTGTCCCCCGGCCAGACTTGGCGGCAGGTCCCGGGGAGGAATAGTGCTCATGGAAGTAGCTCAGCGGGAGCAGCCACTCAGGCTACCCGGGAATGTGTCACTGTCCCTGGGCCACACTTGGTCGTTGGTTCCTGATGAGGAACATGCCCATGGAAGTAAGAGTTCAGCGGGAGCAGCCGCTCAGGGCTACCCGGGAATGTGTCACTGTCCCCCGGCCAGACTTGGCGGCAGGTCCCGGGGAGGAATAGTGCCCATGGAAGTCGGAGCTCCAACCTCCAAGTTGACCTCAGCGGGAGCAGCCGCTGAGGCTACCCGGGCATGGGTGACTGTTCCCCGGCCACACTTGGTCGGAGGTCCCGGTGTGGAACATGCCCATGGAAGTTGAAGGGAAGAGAACCGCGAAAGGGAGTTTGGAGGCTGAGCCGCGGCCGAGGAGGTCTCACCGATCCCGGCGTGATTCCAGCCAGGCCCGGTACCCTATACCGAACTCGGCAGGGTGGCTTTATCCGGGACCCTGGAACCCTGGGCGGGGAGCCTAGGGGCGAGAGGGGCCCCATGGAGCTCGGGCAGACTAGAAGTACCCTCGTCTGCCCGCTGGAGGGCGCCCTTCCCGGAGCGGAGGGGACCCCCCAAGCGACCAAGTGCAAGCCGAGTTTGGAGCTCGAAACCCGGCCACACTTGGTAGTATGTCCCGGTGAGGAACATGCCCATGGAAGTAAGAGCTCAGCGGGAGCAGCCACTCAGGCTACCCGGCAATGTGTCACTGTCCCCCGGCCAAGACTTGGCGGCAAGTCCCGGGGAGGAATAGTGCCCATGGAAGTAGCTCAGCGGGAGCAGCCGCTCAGGCTACCCGGGAATGTGTCACTGTCCCCCGGCCAGACTTGGCGGCAGGTCCCGGGGAGGAATAGTGCTCATGGAAGTAGCTCAGCGGGAGCAGCCACTCAGGCTACCCGGGAATGTGTCACTGTCCCTGGGCCACACTTGGTCGTTGGTTCCTGATGAGGAACATGCCCATGGAAGTAAGAGTTCAGCGGGAGCAGCCGCTCAGGGCTACCCGGGAATGTGTCACTGTCCCCCGGCCAGACTTGGCGGCAGGTCCCGGGGAGGAATAGTGCCCATGGAAGTCGGAGCTCCAACCTCCAAGTTGACCTCAGCGGGAGCAGCCGCTGAGGCTACCCGGGCATGGGTGACTGTTCCCCGGCCACACTTGGTCGGAGGTCCCGGTGTGGAACATGCCCATGGAAGTTGAAGGGAAGAGAACCGCGAAAGGGAGTTTGGAGGCTGAGCCGCGGCCGAGGAGGTCTCACCGATCCCGGCGTGATTCCAGCCAGGCCCGGTACCCTATACCGAACTCGGCAGGGTGGCTTTATCCGGGACCCTGGAACCCTGGGCGGGGAGCCTAGGGGCGAGAGGGGCCCCATGGAGCTCGGGCAGACTAGAAGTACCCTCGTCTGCCCGCTGGAGGGCGCCCTTCCCGGAGCGGAGGGGACCCCCCAAGCGACCAAGTGCAAGCCGAGTTTGGAGCTCGAAACCCGGCCACACTTGGTAGTATGTCCCGGTGAGGAACATGCCCATGGAAGTAAGAGCTCAGCGGGAGCAGCCACTCAGGCTACCCGGGAATGTGTCACTGTCCCCCGGCCAAGACTTGGCGGCAAGTCCCGGGGAGGAATAGTGCCCATGGAAGTAGCTCAGCGGGAGCAGCCACTCAGGCTACCCGGGAATGTGTCACTGTCCCTCGGCCACACTTGGTCGTAGGTCCCGGTGAGGAACATGCCCATGGAAGTCGGAGCTCCAACCTCCAACCGGGTGAAGCCTCCGAGAGCTAGCCGGGAATAGGGCGCCAATCCCGGCTACCGCCCTCCAGGCTTGCCCCGGTCGATAGACCTACGTCCTCGCACCAGCACAAGCGCAAAAATTTTCTAAGTGTGGGAGAACCGAGGACCCGCCCGGTGGCACTCTGCCTCTCGCTGCCGCCCTCCTGGAAGCGTCCTCGGTCACTGTGTGTGCGGCAGATATCAGAGCTCCGGAAAGGTGAAAAAGAACCGGTAAGAGGGCGAATCCGGCAGCTCCCTGCCGGGCGAGGACCACCGCGAGCGGCGGGGACGTCAGACGGGAGACGCGCGGCGGACCTTCCGTCGGAGTGCCTGGGATTTTGACCTCGGAGAAGTTCGAAAAAATTATGCGGTCGGAGCTGTCTGCCCCGGCCGGGGAAGGCTCACCGCCGGCGGCTGCCAACCCCTGGCTTGCCCGCTGGATGCCCTTTCGGAGGCTGCTGAAAAAGAACTGTCAGGCGGGCACCTCTCGGAAGAACCGCAGACCAAAACGACCGGTAAAAATTTTGGGCGATCCGACACGTAGTGCACCTTCGGCGGCAGAGAAAAGCAGCAAAAATACCGGTCAGAGAAGGGGAGTTTTGGTCGACTCTGCCAGGTTTTTGCACTAAGTCAGATCCGTAATGCCAGCGGGACTGAGTCGCTTTTGCGTGCCGTGGTCCTGGAGGCCTGCTCGGACAGAGCGGTCCTTCGGGTCCCGCGGGAAGGGGCATTTCATGTTCCTCTGCGGGAGGTGATCCATTTTCTGCGGGAAATGGCGAGCCCCTTCGGCTACAAGAGTGTGTAGGTCCCGCTCAACAGTCTACGTCCTTAACCATCGGGGACTTTGTAGATTTTGCCCAAAATCGCTCTCCGCAGAACAGAGCGTGAGGTCTCCGCGGCGGAGGCCGGAAAAGGTGCGAGGTGAGCGGCATGGTATGACTGGGCTCGTGCCGCTCACTGCTACCCGGAGCGTGGCGCCCTCCGGGTAAAAAGCTAGCCGGGGCGAGTAGGTGGGTTGACGGGCGCATAAGCAACGCCGTCCCCGCCGTACAAGGTGCCGGTGGCCTGGCGAACCACCGGCGTAAGGCTAGCCAGGGCGTACCGCGGGGCAGAGGGCGCATAAGCCACGCTCTCTCTCCATCCCACCAGCACAAGCGAAAAATTTTCAAAGTGTGGGAGAACCGGCTTCCCGACCGGTGGCACTCTGCCTCTCTCTGCCGCCCTCCTGGAAGCGTCCTCGGTCACTCGGAGTACGGCAGATTTAAGAGCTCCGGAATGGTGAAAAAGAACCGGAGAGAGGGCGACTCCGGCTTCTCTCTGCCGGGCGAGGACCACCGCAGGCGGCGGGGACCTCTGACAGGAGGCGGCGCTGCGGGCAGGCTTTCTAAGTGCCTGGGCTTTTGGCCTCGGCGAAAGTCGAAAAAATTATGCGGTCGGAGCTTTCTGCCCCGGCCGGGGAAGGCTCACCGCCGGCGGCTGCCAACCCCTGGCTTGCCCGCTGGATGCCCTTTCGGAGGCTGCTGAAAAAGAACAGTCAGGCGGGCACCTCTCGGAAGAACCGCAGACCAAAACGACCGGTAAAAATTTTGGGCGATCCGACCCGTAGTGCACCTTCGGCGGCAGAGAAAAGCAACAAAAATACCGGTCAGAGAAGGGGAGTTTTGGTCGACTCTGCCAGGTTTTTGCACTAAGTCAGATCCGTAATGCCAGCGGGACTGAGTCGCTTTTGCGTGCCGTGGTCCTGGAGGCCTGCTCGGACAGAGCGGTCCTTCGGGTCCCGCGGGAAGGGGCATTTCATGTTCCTCTGCGGGAGGTGATCCATTTTCTGCGGGAAATGGCGAGCCCCTTCGGCTACAAGAGTGTGTAGGTCCCGCTCAACAGTCTACGTCCTTAACCATCGGGGACTTTGTAGATTTTGCCCAAAATCGCTCTCCGCAGAACAGAGCGTGAGGTCTCCGCGGCGGAGGCCGGAAAAGGTGCGAGGTGAGCGGCATGGTATGACTGGGCTCGTGCCGCTCACTGCTACCCGGAGCGTGGCGCCCTCCGGGTAAAAGGCTAGCCGGGGCGAGTAGGTGGGATGACGGGCGCATAAGCAACGCCGTCCCCGCCGTACAAGGTGCCGGTGGCCTGGCGAACCAACGGCGTAAGGCTAGCCAGGGCGTACCGCGGGGCAGAGGGCGCATAAGCCACGCTCTCTCTCCATCCCACCAGCACAAGCGAAATATTTTCAAAGTGTGGGAGAACCGGCTTCCCGACCGGTGGCACTCTGCCTCTCGCTGCCGCCCTCCTGGAAGCGTCCTCGGTCACTCGGAGTACGGCAGATTTAAGAGCTCCGGAATGGTGAAAAAGAACCGGAGAGAGGGCGACTCCGGCTTCTCTCTGCCGGGCGAGGACCACCGCAGGCGGCGGGGACGTCTGACAGGAGACGGCGCTGCGGGCAGGCTTTAAAAGTGCATGGGGTTTTGGCCTCGGCAAAAGTCGAAAAAATTATGCGGTCGGAGCTTTCTGCCCCGGCCGGGGAAGGCTCACCGCCGGCGGCTGCCAACCCCTGGCTTGCCCGCTGGATGCCCTTTCGGAGGCTTCTGAAAAAGAACTGTCAGGCGGGCACCTCTCGGAAGAACCGCAGACCAAAACGACCGGTAAAAATTTTGGGCGATCCGACCCGTAGTGCACCTTCGGCGGCAGAGAAAAGCAACAAAAATACCGGTCAGAGAAGGGGAGTTTTGGTCGACTCTGCCAGGTTTTTGCACTAAGTCAGATCCGTAATGCCAGCGGGACTGAGTCGCTTTTGCGTGCCGTGGTCCTGGAGGCCTGCTCGGACAGAGCGGTCCTGCGGGTCCCGCGGGAAGGGGCATTTCATGTTCCTCTGCGGGAGGTGATCCATTTTCTGCGGGAAATGGCGAGCCCCTTCGGCTACAAGAGTGTGTAGGTCCCGCTCAACAGTCTACGTCCTTAACCATCGGGGACTTTGTAGATTTTGCCCAAAATCGCTCTCCGCAGAACAGAGCGTGAGGTCTCCGCGGCGGAGGCCGGAAAAGGTGCGAGGTGAGCGGCATGGTATGACTGGGCTCGTGCCGCTCACTGCTACCCGGAGCGTGGCGCCCTCCGGGTAAAAGGCTAGCCGGGGCGAGTAGGTGGGATGACGGGCGCATAAGCAACGCCGTCCCCGCCGTACAAGGTGCCGGTGGCCTGGCGAACCACCGGCGTAAGGCTAGCCAAGGGCGTACCGCGGGGCAGAGGGCGCATAAGCCACGCTCTCTCTCCATCCCACCAGCACAAGCGAAAAATTTTCAAAGTGTGGGAGAACCGGCTTCCCGACCGGTTGCACTCTGCCTCTCGCTGCCGCCGTCCTGGAAGCGTCCTCGGTCACTCGGAGTACGGCAGATTTAAGAGCTCCGGAATGGTGAAAAAGAACCGGAGAGAGGGCGACTCCGGCTTCTCTCTGCCGGGCGAGGACCACCGCAGGCGGCGGGGACGTCTGACAGGAGACGGCGCTGCGGGCAGGCTTTAAAAGTGCATGGGGTTTTGGCCTCGGAGAAAGTCGAAAAAATTATGCGGTCGGAGCTGTCTGCCCCGGCCGGGGAAGGCTCACCTCCGGCGGCTGCCAACCCCTGGCTTGCCCGCTGGATGGCCTTTCGGAGGCTGCTGAAAAAGAACTGTCAGGCGGGCACCTCTCGGAAGAACCGCAGACCAAAACGACCGGTAAAAATTTTGGGCGATCCGACCCGTAGTGCACCTTCGGCGGCAGAGAAAAGCAACAAAAATACCGGTCAGAGAAGGGGAGTTTTGGTCGACTCTGCCAGGTTTTTGCACTAAGTCAGATCCGTAATGCCAGCGGGACTGAGTCGCTCTTGCGTGCCGTGGTCCTGGAAGCCTGCTCGGACAGAGTGGTCCTTCGGGTCCCGCGGGAAGGGGCATTTCATGTTCCTCTGCGGGAGGTGATCCATTTTCTGCGGGAAATGGCGAGCCCCTTCGGCTACAAGAGTGTGTAGGTCCCGCTCAACAGTCTACGTCCTTAACCATCGGGGACTTTGTAGATTTTGCCCAAAATCGCTCTCCGCAGAACAGAGCGGGAGGTCTCCGCGGCGGAGGCCGGAAAAGGTGCGAGGTGAGCGGCATGGTATGACTGGGCTCGTGCCGCTCACTGCTACCCGGAGCGTGGCGCCCTCCGGGTAAAAGGCTAGCCGGGGCGAGTAGGTGGATTGACGGGCGCATAAGCAACGCCGTCCCCGCCGTACAAGGTGCCGGTGGCCTGGCGAACCACCGGCGTAAGGCTAGCCAAGGGCGTACCGCGGGGCAGAGGGCGCATAAGCCACGCCGTCCCCGCTGTACAAGGTGCCGGTGGCCTGGCGAACCACCGGCGTAAGGCTAGCCAAGGGCGTACCGCGGGGCAGAGGGCGCATAAGCCACGCTCTCTCTCCATCCCACCAGAACAAGCGAAAAAATTTCAAAGTGTGGGAGAACCGGCTTCCCGACCGGTGGCACTCTGCCTCTCGCTGCCGCCCTCCTGGAAGCGTCCTCGGTCACTCGGTGTCCGGCAGATTTCAGAGCTCCGGAATGGTGAAAAAGAACCGGTGAGAGGGCGAATCCGGCTTCTCTCTGCCGGGCGAGGACCACCGCAGGCGGCAAGGGACGTCTGCCAGGAGACGGCGCTGCGGGCAGGCTTTAAAAGTGCATGGGGTTTTGGCCTCGGCGAAAGTCGAAAAAATTTTGCGGTCGGAGCTGTCTGCCCCGGCCGGGGAAGGCTCACCGCCGGCGGCTGCCAACCCCTGGCTTGCCCGCTGGATGCCCTTTCGGAGGCTGCTGAAAAAGAACTGTCAGGCGGGCACCTCTCGGAAGAACCGCAGACCAAAACGACCGGTAAAAATTTTGGGCGATCCGACCCTCAGTGCACCTTCGGCGGCAGAGAAAAGCAACAAAAACACCGGTCAAAGAAGGGAGGTTTTGGTCGACTCTGCCTGGTTTTTGCACTAAGTCAGATCCGTAATGCCAGCGGGACTGAGTCGCTTTTGCGTGCCGTGGTCCTGGAGGCCTGCTCGGACAGAGCGGTCCTTCGGGTCCCGCGGGAAGGGGCATTTCATGTTCCTCTGCGGGAGGTGGTCCATTTTCTGCGGGAAATGGCGAGCCCCATCGGCTACAAGAGTGTGTAGGTCCCGCTCAACAGTCTACGTCCTTAACCATCGGGGACTTTGTAGATTTTGGCAGAAATCGCCCCCCGCAGGTCCTAGCGGGAGGTCTCCGCGGCGGAGGCCGGAGAGGGCGCGAGGTGAGCGGCATGGTATGACTGGGTTCGTGCCGCTCACTGGTACCCGGAGCGTGGCGCCCTCCGGGTAAAAGGCTAGCCGGGGCGAGTAGGTGGGTTGACGGGCGCATAAGCCACGCCGTCCCCGCCGTACAAGGTGCCGGTGGCCTGGCGAACCACCGGCGTAAGGCCAGCCAGGGCGGACCGCGGGGCAGAGGGCGCATAAGCCACGCTCTCTCTCCATCCCACCAGAACAAGCGAAAAATTTTCAAAGTGTGGGAGAACCGGCGACCCGACCGGTGGCACTCTGCCTCTCGCTGCCGCCCTCCTGGAAGCGTCCTCGGTCACTCGGTGTCCGGCAGATTTCAGAGCTCCGGAATGGTGAAAAAGAACCGGTGAGAGGGCGAAACCGGCTTCTCTCTGCCGGGCGAGGACCACCGCAGGCGGCAAGGGACGTCTGACAGGAGACGGCGCTGCGGGCAGGCTTTAAAAGTGCATGGGGTTTTGGCCTCGGCGAAAGTCGAAAAAATTTTGCGGTCGGAGCTGTCTGCCCCGGCCGGGGAAGGCTCACCGCCGGCGGCTGCCAACCCCTGGCTTGCCCGCTGGATGCCCTTTCGGAGGCTGCTGAAAAAGAACTGTCAGGCGGGCACCTCTCGGAAGAACCGCAGACCAAAACGACCGGTAAAAATTTTGGGCGATCCGACCCTCAGTGCACCTTCGGCGGCAGAGAAAAGCAACAAAAATACCGGTCAGAGAAGGGGAGTTTTGGTCGACTCTGCCAGGTTTTTGCACTAAGTCAGATCCGTAATGCCAGCGGGACTGAGTCGCTCTTGCGTGCCGTGGTCCTGGAAGCCTGCTCGGACAGAGTGGTCCTTCGGGTCCCGCGGGAAGGGGCATTTCATGTTCCTCTGCGGGAGGTGATCCATTTTCTGCGGGAAATGGCGAGCCCCTTCGGCTACAAGAGTGTGTAGGTCCCGCTCAACAGTCTACGTCCTTAACCATCGGGGACTTTGTAGATTTTGCCCAAAATCGCTCTCCGCAGAACAGAGCGGGAGGTCTCCGCGGCGGAGGCCGGAAAAGGTGCGAGGTGAGCGGCATGGTATGACTGGGCTCGTGCCGCTCACTGCTACCCGGAGCGTGGCGCCCTCCGGGTAAAAGGCTAGCCGGGGCGAGTAGGTGGATTGACGGGCGCATAAGCAACGCCGTCCCCGCCGTACAAGGTGCCGGTGGCCTGGCGAACCACCGGCGTAAGGCTAGCCAAGGGCGTACCGCGGGGCAGAGGGCGCATAAGCCACGCCGTCCCCGCTGTACAAGGTGCCGGTGGCCTGGCGAACCACCGGCGTAAGGCTAGCCAAGGGCGTACCGCGGGGCAGAGGGCGCATAAGCCACGCTCTCTCTCCATCCCACCAGAACAAGCGAAAAAATTTCAAAGTGTGGGAGAACCGGCTTCCCGACCGGTGGCACTCTGCCTCTCGCTGCCGCCCTCCTGGAAGCGTCCTCGGTCACTCGGTGTCCGGCAGATTTCAGAGCTCCGGAATGGTGAAAAAGAACCGGTGAGAGGGCGAATCCGGCTTCTCTCTGCCGGGCGAGGACCACCGCAGGCGGCAAGGGACGTCTGCCAGGAGACGGCGCTGCGGGCAGGCTTTAAAAGTGCATGGGGTTTTGGCCTCGGCGAAAGTCGAAAAAATTTTGCGGTCGGAGCTGTCTGCCCCGGCCGGGGAAGGCTCACCGCCGGCGGCTGCCAACCCCTGGCTTGCCCGCTGGATGCCCTTTCGGAGGCTGCTGAAAAAGAACTGTCAGGCGGGCACCTCTCGGAAGAACCGCAGACCAAAACGACCGGTAAAAATTTTGGGCGATCCGACCCTCAGTGCACCTTCGGCGGCAGAGAAAAGCAACAAAAACACCGGTCAAAGAAGGGAGGTTTTGGTCGACTCTGCCTGGTTTTTGCACAAAGTCAGATCCGTAATGCCAGCGGGACTGAGTCGCTTTTGCGTGCCGTGGTCCTGGAGGCCTGCTCGGACAGAGCGGTCCTTCGGGTCCCGCGGGAAGGGGCATTTCATGTTCCTCTGCGGGAGGTGGTCCATTTTCTGCGGGAAATGGCGAGCCCCATCGGCTACAAGAGTGTGTAGGTCCCGCTCAACAGTCTACGTCCTTAACCATCGGGGACTTTGTAGATTTTGGCAGAAATCGCCCCCCGCAGGTCCTAGCGGGAGGTCTCCGCGGCGGAGGCCGGAGAGGGCGCGAGGTGAGCGGCATGGTATGACTGGGTTCGTGCCGCTCACTGGTACCCGGAGCGTGGCGCCCTCCGGGTAAAAGGCTAGCCGGGGCGAGTAGGTGGGTTGACGGGCGCATAAGCCACGCCGTCCCCGCCGTACAAGGTGCCGGTGGCCTGGCGAACCACCGGCGTAAGGCCAGCCAGGGCGGACCGCGGGGCAGAGGGCGCATAAGCCACGCTCTCTCTCCATCCCACCAGAACAAGCGAAAAATTTTCAAAGTGTGGGAGAACCGGCGACCCGACCGGTGGCACTCTGCCTCTCGCTGCCGCCCTCCTGGAAGCGTCCTCGGTCACTCGGTGTCCGGCAGATTTCAGAGCTCCGGAATGGTGAAAAAGAACCGGAGAGGGGGCGACTCCGGCTTCTCTCTGCCGGGCGAGGACCACCGCAGGCGGCAAGGGACGTCTGACAGGAGACGGCGCTGCGGGCAGGCTTTAAAAGTGCATGGGGTTTTGGCCTCGGCGAAAGTCGAAAAAATTTTGCGGTCGGAGCCGTCTGCCCCGGCCGGGGAAGGCTCACCGCCGGCGGCTGCCAACCCCTGGCTTGCCCGCTGGATGGCCTTTCGGAGGCTGCTGAAAAAGAACTGTCAGGCGGGCACCTCTCGGAAGAACCGCAGACCAAAACGACCGGTAAAAATTTTGGGCGATCCGACCCTCAGTGCACCTTCGGCGGCAGAGAAAAGCATCAAAAATACCGGTCAAAGAAGCGAGGTTTTGGTCGACTCTGCCAGGTTTTTGCACAAAGTGTTGGCATCGTGCGGCGTCGCGCTTTGCCGTACCGTATCCCCAATGGAGCGGCGCCCGGCGGGGTAGGCTAGCCATGTGAGGTCGAGGGCGGGAGGACGGGACGTAAGCCAGGCCGTTCTCCACAAGAAATTCCGGACGCGGAGACCCCTTCTCCGCCCTACGGTCCCCAATGGGGTGGCGCCCGGCGGGTGAGGCTAGCCATGGGAGGACGGGACGTAAGCCAGGCCGTTCTCCACAAGAAATTCCGTACGCGGAGACCCCTTCTCCGCCCTACGGTCCCCAATGGGGTGGCGCCCGGCGGGTGAGGCTAGCCATGTGAGGTCGAGGGCGGGAGGACGGGACGTAAGCCAGGCCGTTCTCCACAAGTAAATTCCGGACGCGGAGACCCCTTCTCCGCCCTACGGTCCCCAATGGGGTGGCGCCCGGCGGGTGAGGCTAGCCATGTGAGGTCGAGGGCGGGAGGACGGGACGTAAGCCAGGCCGTTCTCCACAAGTAAATTCCGGACGCGGAGACCCCTTCTCCGCCCTACGGTCCCCAATGGGGTGGCTCCCGGCGGGTGAGGCTAGCCATGTGAGGTCGAGGGCGGGAGGACGGGACGCAAGCCAGGCCGTTCTCCACAAACTCCCAGCGGTAGAGTCTCGGCTCTCCGCTCTTTTGATCGATCTGACACAGCGCGATCCGGCGGGGCAGGGCACTTTGCTCGGTCAGGGGTATTGGCCCCGGCCGGTTTATGGTAAAGCGTTCCTTAGCCTCAGTCTTGGTCGCGCATCAATCCCCCGCTCCCCGTGAGCGGCTGTCGTCCTCTGCCTAAGGTTGTGTAGCGCGGTGCCAGTGTGGTCCTCGCACGGCCCCGCTCCTGCCACAGCGGTAGGACTCTCTGCTTCGGCTGAGGTTTGCTACGAAGCGTATGGAACGGGCGTACTCCACCGTACCGTGGGTGGGGGGCGGCGGCGTTGGCGGCGGCAGCGTCCAGCGCGGAGCTCCGGCTCCCGCGGCAGCGCCTCGCCTAGTGTCCCTCGGGCAAGTCCAATCGCCCCCCGCCCGGTCGGAGAGCGCAGACACACCTCTGTGTCCACGGTTTATTTCCGCAGCACGAAAAGGGACGGCTCCCGCCTGCTCCTCGCGGCGGCGACGAGGCTTAGACCCACCGTGGCGTATCCGCGGTAGGTATGCTCGTCGGTCGGAGGAGCGGTTGCGGTCGAGTGGTCCCCAGTGTACCCTGTTAGCGCTGCCCGCCTACGCCTGAAGAGCTGCGGACCGAGAAAAAGGTTCGCTCCGCTGCTGACGGCGAAGCGCGCGGCACGCCGCGGAAGAGGAGAGGGAGCGGTCGCCCCCGGGGCGGCTCCCCTCCGAGTCCGGCAGAAGCAGAGATTGTAGCGGAGGGGGGGGTTTCTAAATTCCCCGGGCGTGTTATCCCCAGCGGTAGCCTTTGAACTCTTCAACCGCAAGCACGATCGCACGTTCACAGCACCCGTCACTAGGAGCCGGGCCAGAGGCGGGCGGCAGACGAAACCGACATGAGCGCTTAAGGGTATTGCACCCCCGGCGCCCAGACCCTGGAAATTGAGTCTGCCCCCAAAGCCCACCCGCGTCCTCCTTGGCGCTCCCGGAGTACATGGTCGTAGATGGGCCATCGGTCGCTAATGCCAAACTGCGTCCCAGGGGTGCGTCCCCTCTGACCAACGGCAGACCCATCCCTCTCGCCAATCCGCGGATCCCCGCCAGGTCCCGAACAGGGCTCGTCCTTTAGCGTTTCAAATGCGCCCTCCCCGCCATACGAGGGGTTGAGGACCGTAGCCTTCCCTTACGAGAGGCACCAGGGGTGCGCCTGCTCGAGGGCCCGGCCGTGGGCGTAACGCTTGGGCCGCCCGGGGGAGTCGGTAGACCATGGGAGACCAACACTCGCACACGAACGTTGCCCGTGCTTTTGTGGAAGAGAGCTTCTTGCGAGGTTGTCGCTGCGGTGGCGCCCGGACAAACCCTATCCCTAAAACTTCTGGGGAATTGGCGTCTAAGCCTGCACCCTGCACGGTATCCCTGCACCCACGAAGGGGGCCGTGGAAGGCTTGGGGTCGCGCCGGCGAAACCGACCGGATGCCCGGGGTACTGAACCCCCGGGGTCCCACCCTGGAAATTGAGCCGTCCGACCCCGCCACGTCTTCCTAGTGCCCTCCTTGGCTCCCCCGCCTGTGGGCATCGTTAGGGGCTGCGGTCATCAGCGCCGGCTAAGCTTCGGCAACACGGCCGACCCACCCCTTCGGCGCCTGGGGGTGCCTGGTCCCAGTCCGGGCCGTTCCGTAGGGGCGGCTATCCCTTACATGAGGGACTCGGTGCGTCCGCTCGGGCTGCGGGGCTCCGGCTCCGACAGCCGGGGAGCTGGTTTTGACCGCGGGCCTCCACGGGAACCGGCAGGGACCGGACTAGGCGTCAAGCCGAAAATAACCCCGGCACCCTCTGCTTCCAAAGCGAGGGGACCTTTGGCCGAGCGGGGGCACCGGAAGCCGAACCGACCCCAACCCCTCTTCCTACCCCAGGGCTGGGCTGACCAATCCCCTGATCGGGTCTAAAATGGAAGAAGGGGATTCGAGGGAAGGGGCTGGCGGAAGGCAGTTGCCCGACGGAGTAGGCGAAGGCCAGGCCGTTTCCGAGTCCCGAGCAGAGGAGGGCGAACTCGGCTCTTCATCGACCGACGGCGAGGCGAGGGCGGTGGCTGCCGCGGGGAAGACTCCATTGCTCGTCAGCGCGCTAGGAGCGGGGCCGACTGGCTGCTCGGGGTATGGCATCCCCGGGGGCCCACCCTGGAAATCTTCGCTCCTCAGCCGCTGCAGGTTATAAGGTCCCGCCGCGCGTAAGCGCTCAACTCTCCGACCCACGGATGTCGAGCCCATGGTGAGCCGGCCGTTTCGTACGGGGAAAAGGGGTCCTCTGGCCCCACATCGATCGAGGGGGTTTAGATCCGCGGAGGCACGCACCGCGAGGCGAATCGCTGCTTTTCCCCAAGAGGTTAACCTTCAAACCACCGAGTAGGTTCGGGGCAGGGCCGACAGTCTGCACTGGGGTATTGCATCCCTGGTGGGGCGACCCTGGAAATCTCTGCCCCTTTCCACTCTTTCGGTTGGGCCTCTCGTCGGGGCGAGCGTAAGTCGGCAAGCAGACGTGGGAAGAGGCTTCTTACCGGTGACACTCCCTTCGTGAGAGAGGCAGGTACTCGCCCCGGACCCCGGTCCAAATCTGCGCGGGCCGGACGGCCTCGGCCCTAGCCGAAGGCCGCTCCCGCGAAGCCAGGGAGCCGAAAAAATAACCCCGACACCCTCCGCGACCTCGCGTGCTTCCAAAGCGAGGGGAAACTTTGGCCGAGCGGGGCACCCGAAGCCGAACCGACCCCAACCCCTCTTCTTACCCCAGGGCTGGGCTGACCAATCCCCTGATCGGGTCTAAAATGGAAGAAGGGGATTCGAGGGAAGGGGCTGGCGGAAGGCAGTTGCCCGACGGAGTAGGCGAAGGCCAGGCCGTTTCCAAATCCCGAGCCAGAGGAGGGCGAACGACGTTCTTCATCGACCGACGGCGAGGCTAGGGCGAGGGCGGTGGCTGCCGCGGGGAAGACTCCATTGCTTGCCAGCGTGCTAGGAGCGGGGCCGACAGGCTGCTCGGGGTATGGCATCCCCGGGGGCCCACCCTGGAAATCTTCGCTCCTCAGCCGCTGCAGGTTATAAGGTCCCGCCGCGCGTAAGCGCTCAACTCCCCGACCCACGGACGTCGAGCCCATGGTGAGCTGACAGTTTCGTACGGGGAAAAGGGGTCCTCTGGCCCCACATCGATCGAGGGGGTTTAGATCCGCGGAGGCACGCACCGCGAGGCGAATCGCTGCTTTTCCCCAAGAGGTTAACCTTCAAACCACCGAGTAGGTTCGGGGCAGGGCCGACTGTCTGCACTGGGGTATTGCATCCCTGGTGGGGCGACCCTGGAAATCTCTGCCCCTTTCCACTCTTTCGGTTGGGCCTCTCGTCGGGGCGAGCGTAAGTCGGCAAGCAGACGTGGGAAGAGGCTTCTTACCGGTGACACTCCCTTCGTGAGAGAGGCAGGTACTCGCCCCGCACCCCGGTCCAAATCTGCTCGGTCCGGCCGTCGTCGGCCCTAGCCGAAGGCCGCTCCCGCGAAGCCAGGCGATCCGAACCGAGGATCCGCGCGAGCCTTCTCCAAGCCCTCTGCCGGGCGCTGGTGTTGAAAGCGTAGCGGACCCTGTTCGCCGGAGCGATAGGAGCGGAGCACCGGTCCCGCAGGGTTGAAAGCTGGGTAGCAGCGCCGTAGCTTCCCTCCCAGCCTTCCCCCGGACCTGGCGCCCGATCCCCTCCGCTCCTCTGTGCGTTGGCGGGCGGCGCTGCATGGGTACGTCGCGACGGCTCCTATCGTCTCTCTCGCTTAACAGTGTGGAGAGGTGGTGGTGGAGCTGTCCTACACTCGAGGTGCTGAAGTTGAGCGTCCAATGCTTTCCTTCTATGCGCAGCCTACAGGAGCTGTCCGAGCTTCGGAGGTGCTGATGGAGGTGAGAGTCGAGCGCCACTTCTTGGCTGAACTGAGTGGGGAAAGCCAGCGACTGCGAGAGGGAGGGGAAGGGAAGGCTTTTTCGGGTCCTTGGAAGGGACCGAGAGCATCTTTCTTGCCCCCCTGCCCTAAGCTCCATCCAATGTTGTCTGCGAGGTCTTCTCCGGCGG
>NW_027285295.1:0-15000 GCF_040894005.1 Engystomops pustulosus | reverse complement strand
TCACTGTTCCCCGGCCAGACTTGGCGGCAAGTCCCGGGGACGAACAAGCCCATGGAAGTAGGGGCTCAGCGGGAGCAGCCAGTTGGCCTATCCGGCCACATGTCACTGTCCCCCGGCCAGACTTGGCGGCAAGTCCCGGGGAGGAACAAGCCCATGGAAGTAGGAGCTCCGACTTCCAAAGCGATGACGTCAGCGGGAGCAGCCGCTCGGCCGTATCCGGCGGCATGTCACTGTTCCCCGGCCAGACTTGGCGGCAAGTCCCGGGGACGAACAAGCCCATGGAAGTAGGGGCTCAGCGGGAGCAGCCAGTTGGCCTATCCGGCCACATGTCACTGTCCCCCGGCCAGACTTGGCGGCAAGTCCCGGGGAGGAACAAGCCCATGGAAGTAGGAGCTCCGACTTCCAAAGCGATGACGTCAGCGGGAGCAGCCGCTCGGCCGTATCCGGCGGCATGTCACTGTTCCCCGGCCAGACTTGGCGGCAAGTCCCGGGGACGAACAAGCCCATGGAAGTAGGGGCTCAGCGGGAGCAGCCAGTTGGCCTATCCGGCCACATGTCACTGTCCCCCGGCCAGACTTGGCGGCAAGTCCCGGGGAGGAACAAGCCCATGGAAGTAGGAGCTCCTACTTCCAAAGCGATGACGTCAGCGGGAGCAGCCGCTCGGCCGTATCCGGCGGCATGTCACTGTTCCCCGGCCAGACTTGGCGGCAAGTCCCGGGGGACGAACAAGCCCATGGAAGTAGGGGCTCAGCGGGAGCAGCCAGTTGGCCTATCCGGCCACATGTCACTGTCCCCCGGCCAGACTTGGCGGCAAGTCCCGGGGAGGAACAAGCCCATGGAAGTAGGAGCTCCTACTTCCAAAGCGATGACGTCAGCGGGAGCAGCCGCTCGGCCGAATCCGGCGGCATGTCACTGTTCCCCGGCCAGACTTGGCGGCAAGTCCCGGGGGACGAACAAGCCCATGGAAGTAGGGGCTCAGCGGGAGCAGCCAGTTGGCCTATCCGGCCACATGTCACTGTCCCCCGGCCAGACTTGGCGGCAAGTCCCGGGGAGGAACAAGCCCATGGAAGTAGGAGCTCCTACTTCCAAAGCGATGACGTCAGCGGGAGAAGCCGCTCGGCCTATCCGGCCACATGTCACTGTCCCCCGGCCACACTTGGCTATAGGTCCCGGGGAGGAATAATGCCCATGGAAGTAGGAGCTCCTACTTCCAAAGGGGCAAGTCAGCGGGAGCAGCCACTTGGCCTATCCGGCCAAGTTTCACTGTTCCCCGGCCACACTTGGCTGTAGGTCCCGGAGAGGAATAATGCCCATGGAAGTAAGAGCTCCTACCTCCAAAGGGGCAAGTCAGCGGGAGAAGCCACTTGGCCTATCCGGCCACATGTCACTGTCCCCCGGCCAAGCTTGGCTGTAGGTCCCGGGGAGGAATAATGCCCATGGAAGTAGGAGCTCCTACTTCCAAAGGGGCAAGTCAGCGGAAGAAGCCACTAGTTCTATCCGGCCAAGAGTCACTGTTCCCCGGCCTTACTTGGCAGTAGGTCCCGGGGAGGAATAATGCCCATGGAAGTAGGAGCTCCTTCTTCCAAAGGGGCAAGTCAGCGGGAGAAGCCACTTGGCCTATCCGGCCAAGAGTCACTGTTCCCCGGCCACTCTTGGCAGTAGGTCCCGGGGAGGAATAATGCCCATGGAAGTAGGAGCTCCTACTTCCAAAGGGGCAAGTCAGCGGGAGAAGCCACTAGTTCTATCCGGCCAAGAGTCACTGTTCCCCGGCTACACTTGGCAGTAGGTCCCGGGGAGGAATAATGCCCATGGAAGTAGGAGCTACTACCTAAAAAGGGTGAAGACACTTGGCTCTAAGTCCCCGAGAGGTATACTGCCCATGGGAGTAAGAGCTCCTACTTCCAAAGGGGCAAGTCAGCGGGAGAAGCCACTTGGCCTACCCGGCCAAGAGTCACTGTTCCCCGGCCACACTTGGCAGTAGGTCCCGGGGAGGAATAATGCCCATGGAAGTAGGAGCTCCTACTTCCAAAGGGGAAAGTCAGCGGGAGAAGCCACTTGGCCTACCCGGCCAAGAGTCACTGTTCCCCGGCCACACTTGGCAGTAGGTCCCGGGGAGGAATAATGCCCATGGAAGTAGGAGCTCCTACTTCCAAAGGGGCAAGTCAGCGGGAGAAGCCACTTGGCCTATCCGGCCACATGTCACTGTCCCCCGGCCACACTTGGCTGTAGGTCCCGGGGAGGAATAATGCCCATGGAAGTAGGAGCTCCTACTTCCAAAGGGGCAAGTCAGCGGAAGAAGCCACTAGTTCTATCCGGCCAAGAGTCACTGTTCCCCGGCCTTACTTGGCAGTAGGTCCCGGGGAGGAATAATGCCCATGGAAGTAGGAGCTCCTACTTCCAAAGGGGCAAGTCAGCGGGAGAAGCCACTTGGCCTATCCGGCCAAGAGTCACTGTTCCCCGGCCACACTTGGCAATAGGTCCCGGGGAGGAATAATGCCCATGGAAGTAGGAGCTCCTACTTCCAAAGGGGCAAGTCAGCGGGAGAAGCCACTAGTTCTATCCGGCCAAGAGTCACTGTTCCCCGGCTACACTTGGCAGTAGGTCCCGGGGAGGAATAATGCCCATGGAAGTAGGAGCTACTACCTCCAAAGGGTGAAGACACTTGGCTCTAAGTCCCCGAGAGGTATACTGCCCATGGGAGTAAGAGCTCCTACTTCCAAAGGGGCAAGTCAGCGGGAGAAGCCACTTGGCCTACCCGGCCAAGAGTCACTGTTCCCCGGCCACACTTGGCAGTAGGTCCCGGGGAGGAATAATGCCCATGGAAGTAGGAGCTCCTACTTCCAAAGGGGCAAGTCAGCGGGAGAAGCCGCTTGGCCTACCCGGCCAAGAGTCACTGTTCCCCGGCCACACTTGGCAGTAGGTCCCGGGGAGGAATAATGCCCATGGAAGTAGGAGCTCCTACTTCCAAAGGGGCAAGTCAGCGGGAGAAGCCACTTGGCCTATCCGGCCAAGAGTCACTGTTCCCCGGCCACACTTGGCAATAGGTCCCGGGGAGGAATAATGCCCATGGAAGTAGGAGCTCCTACTTCCAAAGGGGCAAGTCAGCGGGAGAAGCCACTAGTTCTATCCGGCCAAGAGTCACTGTTCCCCGGCCACACTTGGCAGTAGGTCCCGGGGAGGAATAATGCCCATGGAAGTAGGAGCTACCACCTCCAAAGGGTGAAGACACTTGGCTCTAAGTCCCCGAGAGGTATACTGCCCATGGGAGTAAGAGCTCCTACTTCCAAAGGGGCAAGTCAGCGGGAGAAGCCACTTGGCCTATCCGGCCAAGAGTCACTGTTCCCCGGCCACACTTGGCAGTAGGTCCCGGAGAGGAATAGTGCCCATGGAAGTAGGAGCTCCTACTTCCAAAGGGGCAAGTCAGCGGGAGAAGCCACTTGGCCTACACGGCCAAGAGTCACTGTTCCCCGGCCACACTTGGCAGTAGGTCCCGGGGAGGAATAATGCCCATGGAAGTAGGAGCTACTACCTCCAAAGGGGCAAGTCAGCGGGAGAAGCCACTTGGCCTATCCGGCCAAGAGTCACTGTTCCCCGGCCACTCTTGGCAGTAGGTCCCGGGGAGGAATAATGCCCATGGAAGTAGGAGCTCCTACCTCCAAAGGGGCAAGTCAGCGGGAGAAGCCACTTGGCCTACCCGGCCAAGAGTCACTGTTCCCCGGCCACACTTGGCAGTAGGTCCCGGGGAGGAATAATGCCCATGGAAGTAAGAGCTCCTACTTCCAAAGGGGCAGGTCAGCGGGAGAAGCCACTTGGCCTATCCGGCCACATGTCACTGTCCCCCGGCCAAGCTTGGCTGTAGGTCCCGGGGAGGAATAATGCCCATGGAAGTAGGAGCTCCTACTTCCAAAGGGGCAAGTCAGCGGGAGAAGCCACTTGGCCTATCCGGCCAAGAGTCACTGTTCCCCGGCCACACTTGGCAGTAGGTCCCGGGGAGGAATAATGCCCATGGAAGTAAGAGCTCCTACTTCCAAAGGGGCAGGTCAGCGGGAGAAGCCACTTGGCCTATCCGGCCACATGTCACTGTCCCCCGGCCAAGCTTGGCTGTAGGTCCCGGGGAGGAATAATGCCCATGGAAGTAGGAGCTCCTACTTCCAAAGGGGCAAGTCAGCGGAAGAAGCCACTAGTTCTATCCGGCCAAGAGTCACTGTTCCCCGGCCACACTTGGCAGTAGGTCCCGGGGAGGAATAATGCCCATGGAAGTAGGAGCTCCTACTTCCAAAGGGGCAAGTCAGCGGGAGAAGCCACTTGGCCTATCCGGCCA
Organism: Engystomops pustulosus; assembly: GCF_040894005.1. Classification (NCBI taxonomy): domain Eukaryota; kingdom Metazoa; phylum Chordata; class Amphibia; order Anura; family Leptodactylidae; genus Engystomops; species Engystomops pustulosus. The sequence goes on along the minus strand of NW_027285295.1, from coordinate 10,679 downwards.
AGAGTCACTGTTCCCCGGCCACACTTGGCAGTAGGTCCCGGGGAGGAATAATGCCCATGGAAGTAGGAGCTCCTACTTCCAAAGGGGCAAGTCAGCGGGAGAAGCCACTTGGCCTACCCGGCCAAGAGTCACTGTTCCCCGGCCACACTTGGCAGTAGGTCCCGGGGAGGAATAATGCCCATGGAAGTAGGAGCTCCTACCTCCAAAGGGGCAAGTCAGCGGGAGAAGCCACTTGGCCTATCCGGCCAAGAGTCACTGTTCCCCGGCCACACTTGGCAGTAGGTCCCGGGGAGGAATAATGCCCATGGAAGTAAGAGCTCCTACTTCCAAAGGGGCAAGTCAGCGGGAGAAGCCACTTGGCCTATCCGGCCACATGTCACTGTCCCCCGGCCAAGCTTGGCTGTAGGTCCCGGGGAGGAATAATGCCCATGGAAGTAGGAGCTCCTACTTCCAAAGGGGCAAGTCAGCGGAAGAAGCCACTAGTTCTATCCGGCCAAGAGTCACTGTTCCCCGGCCACACTTGGCAGTAGGTCCCGGGGAGGAATAATGCCCATGGAAGTAGGAGCTCCTACTTCCAAAGGGGCAAGTCAGCGGGAGAAGCCACTTGGCCTATCCGGCCAAGAGTCACTGTTCCCCGGCCACACTTGGCAGTAGGTCCCGGGGAGGAATAATGCCCATGGAAGTAGGAGCTCCTACTTCCAAAGGGGCAAGTCAGCGGGAGAAGCCACTAGTTCTATCCGGCCAAGAGTCACTGTTCCCCGGCAACACTTGGCAGTAGGTCCCGGGGAGGAATAATGCCCATGGAAGTAGGAGCTACTACCTCCAAAGGGTGAAGACACTTGGCTCTAAGTCCCCGAGAGGTATACTGCCCATGGGAGTAAGAGCTCCTACTTCCAAAGGGGCAAGTCAGCGGGAGAAGCCACTTGGCCTATCCGGCCAAGAGTCACTGTTCCCCGGCCACACTTGGCAGTAGGTCCCGGGGAGGAATAATGCCCATGGAAGTAGGAGCTCCTACTTCCAAAGGGGCAAGTCAGCGGGAGAAGCCACTTGGGCTATCCGGCCACATGTCACTGTCCCCCGGCCACACTTGGCAGTAGGTCCCGGGGAGGAATAATGCCCATGGAAGTAAGAGCTCCTACTTCCAAAGGGGCAAGTCAGCGGGAGAAGCCACTTGGCCTAACCGGCCACATGTCACTGTCCCCCGGCCACACTTGGCAGTAGGTCCCGGGGAGGAATAATGCCCATGGAAGTAAGAGCTCCTACTTCCAAAGGGGCAAGTCAGCGGGAGCAGCCACTTGGCCTATCCGGCCAAGAGTCACTGTTCCCCGGCCACACTTGGTAGTAGGTCCCGGGGAGGAATAATGCCCATGGAAGTAGGAGCTCCTACTTCCAAAGGGGCAAGTCAGCGGGAGCAGCCACTTGGCCTATCCGTCCAAGAGTCACTGTTCCCCGGCCACACTTGGCTGTAGGTCCCGGGGAGGAATAATGCCCATGGAAGTAAGAGCTCCTACTTCCAAAGGGGCAAGTCAGCGGGAGAAGCCACTTGGCCTATCCGGCCACATGTCACTGTCCCCCGGCCACACTTGGCAGTAGGTCCCGGGGAGGAATAATGCCCATGGAAGTAGGAGCTACTACCTCCAAAGAGTGAAGACACTTGGCTGTAAGTCCCCGAGAGGTATAGTGCCCATGGAAGTAAGAGCTCCTACTTCCAAAGGGGCAAGTCAGCGGGAGAAGCCACTTGGCCTATCCGGCCAAGAGTCACTGTTCCCCGGCCACACTTGGCAGTAGGTCCCGGGGAGGAATAATGCCCATGGAAGTAGGAGCTCCTACTTCCAAAGGGGCAAGTCAGCGGGAGAAGCCACTTGGCCTATCCGGCCACATGTCACTGTCCCCCGGCCACTCTTGGCAGTAGGTCCCGGGGAGGAATAATGCCCATGGAAGTAGGAGCTCCTACTTCCAAAGGGGCAAGTCAGCGGGAGAAGCCACTTGGCCTATCCGGCCACATGTCACTGTCCCCCGGCCACTCTTGGCAGTAGGTCCCGGGGAGGAATAATGCCCATGGAAGTAGGAGCTCCTACTTCCAAAGGGGCAAGTCAGCGGGAGAAGCCACTTGGCCTACCCAGGCAAGAGTCACTGTTCCCCGGCCACACTTGGCAGTAGGTCCCGGGGAGGAATAATGCCCATGGAAGTAGGAGCTCCTACTTCCAAAGGGTCAAGTCAGCGGGAGAAGCCACTTGGCCTATCCGGCCAAGAGTCACTGTTCCCCGGTCACACTTGGCAGTAGGTCCCGGGGAGGAATAATGCCCATGGAAGTAGGAGCTCCTACTTCCAAAGGGGCAAGTCAGCGGGAGAAGTGACTTGGCCTATCCGAACAAGAGTCACTGTTCCCCGGCCACACTTGGCAGGAGGTCCCGGGGAGGAATAATGCCCATGGAAGTAGGAGCTACTACCTCCAAAGGGTGAAGACACTTGGCTCTAAGTCCCCGAGAGGTATAGTGCCCATGGAAGTAGGAGCTCCTACTTCCAAAGGGGCAAGTCAGCGGGAGAAGCAACTTGGCCTATCCGGCCAAGAGTCACTGTTCCCCGGCCACACTTGGCAGGAGGTCCCGGGGAGGAATAATGCCCATGGAAGTAGGAGCTCCTACTTCCAAAGGGTCAAGTCAGCGGGAGAAGCCACTTGGCCTATCCGGCCAAGAGTCACTGTTCCCCGGCCACACTTGGCAGTAGGTCCCGGGGAGGAATAATGCCCATGGAAGTAGGAGCTCCTACTTCCAAAGGGGAAAGTAAGCGGGAGAAGCAACTTGGCCTATCCGGCCAAGAGTCACTGTTCCCCGGCCACACTTGGCAGTAGGTCCCGGGGAGGAATAATGCCCATGGAAGTAGGAGCTCCTACTTCCAAAGGGGCAAGTCAGCGGGAGAAGCCACTTGGCCTATCCGGCCAAGAGTCACTGTTCCCCGGCCACACTTGGCAGGAGGTCCCGGGGAGGAATAATGCCCATGGAAGTAGGAGCTCCTACTTCCAAAGGGGCAAGTCAGCGGGAGAAGCCACTTGGGCTATCCGGCCACATGTCACTGTCCCCCGGCAACACTTGGCAGTAGGTCCCGGGGAGGAATAATGCCCATGGAAGTAAGAGCTCCTACTTCCAAAGGGGCAAGTCAGCGGGAGAAGCCACTTGGCCTATCCGGCCACATGTCACTGTCCCCCGGCCACACTTGGCAGTAGGTCCCGGGGAGGAATAATGCCCATGGAAGTAAGAGCTCCTACTTCCAAAGGGGCAAGTCAGCGGGAGCAGCCACTTGGCCTATCCGGCCAAGAGTCACTGTTCCCCGGCCACACTTGGCAGTAGGTCCCGGGGAGGAATAATGCCCATGGAAGTAGGAGCTCCTACTTCCAAAGGGGCAAGTCAGCGGGAGCAGCCACTTGGCCTATCCGTCCAAGAGTCACTGTTCCCCGGCCACACTTGGCTGTAGGTCCCGGGGAGGAATAATGCCCATGGAAGTAAGAGCTCCTACTTCCAAAGGGGCAAGTCAGCGGGAGAAGCCACTTGGCCTATCCGGCCACATGTCACTGTCCCCCGGCCACACTTGGCAGTAGGTCCCGGGGAGGAATAATGCCCATGGAAGTAGGAGCTACTACCTCCAAAGGGTGAAGACACTTGGCTCTAAGTCCTCGAGAGGTATACTGCCCATGGAAGTAAGAGCTCCTACTTCCATAGGGGCAAGTCAGCGGGAGAAGCCACTTGGCCTATCCGGCCACATGTCACTGTCCCCCGGCCAAGCTTGGCTGTAGGTCCCGGGGAGGAATAATGCCCATGGAAGTAGGAGCTCCTACTTCCAAAGGGGCAAGTCAGCGGAAGAAGCCACTAGTTCTATCCGGCCAAGAGTCACTGTTCCCCGGCCACACTTGGCAGTAGGTCCCGGGGAGGAATAATGCCCATGGAAGTAGGAGCTCCTACTTCCAAAGGGGCAAGTCAGCGGGAGAAGCCACTTGGCCTACCCAGGCAAGAGTCACTGTTCCCCGGCCACACTTGGCAGTAGGTCCCGGGGAGGAATAATGCCCATGGAAGTAGGAGCTCCTACTTCCAAAGGGGCAAGTCAGCGGGAGAAGCCACTTGGCCTATCCGGCCAAGAGTCACTGTTCCCCGGCCACACTTGGCAGTAGGTCCCGGGGAGGAATAATGACCATGGAAGTAAGAGCTCCTACTTCCAAAGGGGCAAGTCAGCGGGAGAAGCCACTTGGCCTATCCGGCCAAGAGTCACTGTTCCCCGGCCACACTTGGCAGTAGGTCCCGGGGAGGAATAATGCCCATGGAAGTAAGAGCTCCTACTTCCATAGGGGCAAGTCAGCGGGAGAAGCCACTTGGCCTATCCGGCCAAGAGTCACTGTTCCCCGGCCACACTTGGCAGTAGGTCCCGGGGAGGAATAATGCCCATGGAAGTAGGAGCTCACTTGGCTCTAAGTCTTCGAGAGGTATAATGCCCATGGAAGTAAGAGCTCCTACTTCCAAAGGGGCAAGTCAGCGGGAGAAGCCACTTCGCCTACCCGGCCAAGTGTCACTGTCCCCCGGCCAGACTTGGCGGCAAGTCCCGGGGAGGAATAATGCCCATGGAAGTAGGAGCTCCTACTTCCGAAGGGGCAAGTCAGCGGGAGAAGCCACTTCGCCTACCCGGCCAAGTGTCACTGTCCCCCGGCCAGACTTGGCGGCAAGTCCCGGGGAGGAATAATGCCCATGGAAGTAGGAGCTCACTTGGCTCTAAGTCTTCGAGAGGTATAATGCCCATGGAAGTAAGAGCTCCTACTTCCAAAGGGGCAAGTCAGCGGGAGAAGCCACTTCGCCTACCCGGCCAAGTGTCACTGTCCCCCGGCCAGACTTGGCGGCAAGTCCCGGGGAGGAATAATGCCCATGGAAGTAGGAGCTCCTACTTCCAAAGGGGCAAGTCAGCGGGAGCAGCCACTTGGCCTATCCGGCCAAGAGTCACTGTTCCCCGGCCACACTTGGCAGTAGGTCCCGGGGAGGAATAATGCCCATGGAAGTAGGAGCTCCTACTTCCAAAGGGGCAAGTCAGCGGGAGCAGCCACTTGGCCTATCCGTCCAAGAGTCACTGTTCCCCGGCCACACTTGGCTGTAGGTCCCGGGGAGGAATAATGCCCATGGAAGTAAGAGCTCCTACTTCCAAAGGGGCAAGTCAGCGGGAGAAGCCACTTGGCCTATCCGGCCACATGTCACTGTCCCCCGGCCACACTTGGCAGTAGGTCCCGGGGAGGAATAATGCCCATGGAAGTAGGAGCTACTACCTCCAAAGAGTGAAGACACTTGGCTCTAAGTCCACGAGAGGTATAGTGCCCATGGAAGTAAGAGCTCCTACTTCCAAAGGGTCAAGTCAGCGGGAGAAGCCACTTGGCCTATCCGGCCAAGAGTCACTGTTCCCCGGCCACACTTGGCAGTAGGTCCCGGAGAGGAATAATGCCCATGGAAGTAGGAGCTCCTACTTCCAAAGGGGCAAGTCAGCGGGAGAAGCCACTTGGCATATACGGCCAAGAGTCACTGTTCCCCGGCCACACTTGGCAGTAGGTCCCGGGGAGGAATAATGCCCATGGAAGTAGGAGCTCCTACTTCCAAAGGGGCAAGTCAGCGGGAGAAGCCACTTGGCCTATCCGGCCACATGTCACTGTCCCCCGGCCACTCTTGGCAGTAGGTCCCGGGGAGGAATAATGCCCATGGAAGTAGGAGCTCCTACTTCCAAAGGGGCAAGTCAGCGGGAGAAGCCACTTGGCCTACCCAGGCAAGAGTCACTGTTCCCCGGCCACACTTGGCAGTAGGTCCCGGGGAGGAATAATGCCCATGGAAGTAGGAGCTCCTACTTCCAAAGGGTCAAGTCAGCGGGAGAAGCCACTTGGCCTATCCGGCCAAGAGTCACTGTTCCCCGGCCACACTTGGCAGTAGGTCCCGGGGAGGAATAATGCCCATGGAAGTAGGAGCTCCTACTTCCAAAGGGGCAAGTCAGCGGGAGAAGCCACTTGGCCTATCCGAACAAGAGTCACTGTTCCCCGGCCACACTTGGCAGGAGGTCCCGGGGAGGAATAATGCCCATGGAAGTAGGAGCTACTACCTCCAAAGGGTGAAGACACTTGGCTCTAAGTCCCCGAGAGGTATAGTGCCCATGGAAGTAGGAGCTCCTACTTCCAAAGGGGCAAGTCAGCGGGAGAAGCAACTTGGCCTATCCGGCCAAGAGTCACTGTTCCCCGGCCACACTTGGCAGGAGGTCCCGGGGAGGAATAATGCCCATGGAAGTAGGAGCTCCTACTTCCAAAGGGTCAAGTCAGCGGGAGAAGCCACTTGGCCTATCCGGCCAAGAGTCACTGTTCCCCGGCCACACTTGGCAGTAGGTCCCGGGGAGGAATAATGCCCATGGAAGTAGGAGCTCCTACTTCCAAAGGGGAAAGTAAGCGGGAGAAGCCACTTGGCCTATCCGGCCAAGAGTCACTGTTCCCCGGCCACACTTGGCAGTAGGTCCCGGGGAGGAATAATGCCCATGGAAGTAGGAGCTCCTACTTCCAAAGGGGAAAGTAAGCGGGAGAAGCAACTTGGCCTATCCGGCCAAGAGTCACTGTTCCCCGGCCACACTTGGCAGTAGGTCCCGGGAGGAATAATGCCCATGGAAGTAGGAGCTCCTACTTCCAAAGGGGCAAGTCAGCGGGAGAAGCCACTTGGCCTATCCGGCCAAGAGTCACTGTTCCCCGGCCACACTTGGCAGGAGGTCCCGGGGAGGAATAATGCCCATGGAAGTAGGAGCTCCTACTTCCAAAGGGGCAAGTCAGCGGGAGAAGCCACTTGGGCTATCCGGCCACATGTCACTGTCCCCGGCAACACTTGGCAGTAGGTCCCGGGGAGGAATAATGCCCATGGAAGTAAGAGCTCCTACTTCCAAAGGGCAAGTCAGCGGGAGAAGCCACTTGCCTATCCGCCACATGTCACTGTCCCCCGGCCACACTTGGCAGTAGTCCCGGGGAGGAATAATGCCCATGGAAGTAAGAGCTCCTACTTCCAAAGGGGCAAGTCAGCGGAGCAGCCACTTGGCCTATCCGGGCCAAGAGTCACTGTTCCCCGGCCACACTTGGCAGTAGGTCCCGGGGAGGAATAATGCCCATGGAAGTAGGAGCTCCTACTTCCAAAGGGGCAAGTTCAGCGGGAGCAGCCACTTGGCCTATCCGTCCAAGAGTCACTGTTCCCCGGCCACACTTGCTGTAGGTCCCGGGGAGGAATAATGCCCATGGAAGTAAGAGCTCCTACTTCCAAAGGGGCAAGTCAGCGGGAGAAGCCACTTGGCCTATCCGGCCACATGTCACTGTCCCCGGCCACACTTGGCAGTAGGGTCCGGGGAGGAATAATGCCCATGGAAGTAGGAGCTACTACCTCCAAAGGGTGAAGACACTTGGCTCTAAGTCCTCGAGAGGTATACTGCCCATGGAAGTAAGAGCTCCTACTTCCATAGGGGCAAGTCAGCGGGGAGAAGCCACTTGGCCTATCCGGCCACATGTCACTGTCCCCCGGCCAAGCTTGGCTGTAGGTCCCGGGGAGGAATAATGCCCATGGAAGTAGGAGCTCCTACTTCCAAAGGGGCAAGTCAGCGGAAGAAGCCACTAGTTCTATCCGGCCAAGAGTCACTGTTCCCGGCCACACTTGGCAGGTAGGTCCCGGGGAGGAATAATGCCCATGGAAGTAGGAGCTCCTACTTCCAAAGGGGCAAGTCAGCGGGAGAAGCCACTGGCCTACCCAGGCAAGAGTCACTGTTCCCCGGCCACACTTGGCAGTAGGTCCCGGGGAGGAATAATGCCCATGGAAGTAGGAGCTCCTACTTCCAAAGGGGCAAGTCAGCGGGAGAAGCCACTTGGCCTATCCGGCCAAGAGTCACTGTTCCCCGGCCACACTTGGCAGTAGGTCCCGGGGAGGAATAATGACCATGGAAGTAAGAGCTCCTACTTCCAAAGGGGCAAGTCAGCGGGAGAAGCCACTTGGCCTATCCGGCCAAGAGTCACTGTTCCCCGGCCACACTTGGCAGTAGGTCCCGGGGAGGAATAATGCCCATGGAAGTAAGAGCTCCTACTTCCATAGGGGCAAGTCAGCGGAGAAGCCACTTGGCCTATCCGGCCAAGAGTCACTGTTCCCCGGCCACACTTGGCAGTAGGTCCCGGGGAGGAATAATGCCCATGGAAGTAGGAGCTCACTTGGCTCTAAGTCTTCGAGAGGTATAATGCCCATGGAGTAAGAGCTCCTACTTCCAAAGGGCAAGTCAGCGGGAGAAGCCACTTCGCCTACCCGGCCAAGTGTCACTGTCCCCCGGCCAGTACTTGGCGGCCAAGTCCCGGGAGGAATAATGCCCATGGAAGTAGGAGCTCTACTTCCGAAGGGGCAAGTCAGCGGGAGAAGCCACTTCGCCTACCCGGCCAAGTGTCACTGTCCCCCGGCCAGACTTGGCGGCAAGTCCCGGGGAGGAATAATGCCCATGGGAAGTAGGAGCTCACTTGGCTCTAAGTCTTCGAGAGGTATAATGCCCATGGAGTAAGAGCTCCTACTTCCAAAGGGGCAAGTCAGCGGGAGAAGCCACTTCGCCTACCCGGCCAAGTGTCACTGTCCCCCGGCCAGACTTGGCGGCAAGTCCCGGGGAGGAATAATGCCCATGGAAGTAGGAGCTCCTACTTCCAAAGGGGCAAGTCAGCGGGAGCAGCCACTTGGCCTATCCGGCCAAGAGTCACTGTTCCCCGGCCACACTTGGCAGTAGGTCCCGGGGAGGAATAATGCCCATGGAAGTAGGAGCTCCTACTTCCAAAGGGGCAAGTCAGCGGGAGCAGCACTTGGCCTATCCGTCCAAGAGTCACTGTTCCCCGGCCACACTTGGCTGTAGGTCCGGGGAGGAATAATTGCCCATGGAAGTAAGAGCTCCTACTTCCAAAGGGGCAAGTCAGCGGGAGAAGCCACTTGGCCTATCCGGCCACATGTCACTGTCCCCCGGCCACACTTGGCAGTAGGTCCCGGGGAGGAATAATGCCCATGGAAGTAGAGCTACTACCTCCAAAGAGTGAAGACACTTGGCTCTAAGTCACGAGAGGTATAGTGCCCATGGAAGTAAGAGCTCCTACTTCCAAAGGGTCAAGTCAGCGGGAGAAGCCACTTGGCCTATCCGGCCAAGAGTCACTGTTCCCCGGCCACACTTGGCAGTAGGTCCCGGAGAGGAATAATGCCCATGGAAGTAGGAGCTCCTACTTCCAAAGGGGCAAGTCAGCGGGAGAAGCCACTTGGCATATACGGCCAAGAGTCACTGTTCCCCGGCCACACTTGGCAGTAGGTCCCGGGGAGGGAATAATGCCCATGGAAGTAGGAGCTCCTACTTCCAAAGGGGCAAGTCAGCGGGAGAAGCCACTTGGCCTATCCCGGCCACATGTCACTGTCCCCCGGCCACTCTTGGCAGTAGGTCCCGGGGAGGAATAATGCCCATGGAAGTAGGAGCTCCTACTTCCAAAGGGGCAAGTCAGCGGGAGAAGCCACTTGGCCTACCCAGGCAAGAGTCACTGTTCCCCGGCCACACTTGGCAGTAGGTCCCGGGGGAGGAATAATGCCCATGGAAGTAGGAGCTCCTACTTCCAAAGGTCAAGTCAGCGGGAGAAGCCACTTGGCCTATCCGGCCAAGAGTCACTGTTCCCCGGCCACACTTGGCAGTAGGTCCCGGGGAGGAATAATGCCCATGGAAGTAGGAGCTCCTACTTCCAAAGGGGCAAGTCAGCGGGAGAAGCCACTTGGCCTATCCGAACAAGAGTCACTGTTCCCCGGCCACACTTGGGCAGGAGGTCCCGGGGAGGAATAATGCCCATGGAAGTAGGAGCTACTACCTCCAAAGGGTGAAGACACTTGGCTCTAAGTCCCCGAGAGGTATAGTGCCCATGGAAGTAGGAGCTCCTACTTCCAAAGGGGCATGTCAGCGGGAGAAGCAACTTGGCCTATCCGGCCAAGAGTCACTGTTCCCCGGCCACACTTGGCAGGAGGTCCCGGGGAGGAATAATGCCCATGGAAGTAGGAGCTCCTACTTCCAAAGGGGTCAAGTCAGCGGGAGAAGCCACTTGGCCTATCCGGCCAAGAGTCACTGTTCCCCGGCCACACTTGGCAGTAGGTCCCGGGGAGGAATAATGCCCATGGAAGTAGGAGCTCCTACTTCCAAAGGGGAAAGTAAGCGGAGAAGCCACTTGGCCTATCCGGCCAAGAGTCACTGTTCCCCGGCCACACTTGGCAGTAGGTCCCGGGGAGGAATAATGCCCATGGAAGTAGGAGCTCCTACTTCCAAAGGGAAAGTAAGCGGGAGAAGCAACTTGGCCTATCCGGCCAAGAGTCACTGTTCCCCGGCCACACTTGGCAGTAGGTCCCGGGGAGGAATAATGCCCATGGAAGTAGGAGCTCCTACTTCCAAAGGGCAAGTCAGCGGGAGAAGCCACTTGGCCTATCCGGCCAAGAGTCACTGTTCCCCGGCCACACTTGGCAGGAGGTCCCGGGGAGGAAATAATGCCCATGGAAGTAGGAGCTCCTACTTCCAAAGGGGCAAGTCAGCGGGAGAAGCCACTTGGGCTATCCGGCCACATGTCACTGTCCCCCGGCAACACTTGGCAGTAGGTCCCGGGGAGGAATAATGCC
>NW_027285294.1:0-71255 GCF_040894005.1 Engystomops pustulosus | reverse complement strand
AATCTCCTGATATATATCACATGTAATCTCCAGTCCTCCCCCTGTCCTCTCCATACATCTCTCCTAATCTCCTGATATATATCACATGTAATCTCCAGTCCTCCCCCTGTCCTCTCCATACATCTCTCCTAATCTCCTGATATATATCACATGTAATCTCCAGTCCTCCCCCTGTCCTCTCCATACATCTCTCCTAATCTCCTGATATATATCACATGTAATCTCCAGTCCTCCCCTGTCCTCTCCATACATCTCTCCTAATCTCCTGATATATATCACATGTAATCTCCAGTCCCCCCCTGTCCTCTCCATACATCTCTCCTAATCTCCTGATATATATCACATGTAATCTCCAGTCCTCTCCCTGTCCTCTCCATACATCTCTCCTAATCTCCTGATATATATCACATGTAATCTCCAGTCCTCCCCCTGTCCTCTCCATACATCTCTCCTAATCTCCTGATATATATCACATGTAATCTCCAGTCCTCTCCCTGTCCTCTCCATACATCTCTCCTAATCTCCTGATATATATCACATGTAATCTCCAGTCCTCCCCCTGTCCTCTCCATACATCTCTCCTAATCTCCTGATATATATCACATGTAATCTCCAGTCCTCCCCCTGTCCTCTCCATACATCTCTCCTAATCTCCTGATATATATCACATGTAATCTCCAGTCCTCACCCTGTCCTCTCCATACATCTCTCCTAATCTCCTGATATATATCACATGTAATCTCCAGTCCTCCCCCTGTCCTCTCCATACATCTCTCCTAATCTCCTGATATATATCACATGTAATCTCCAGTCCTCCCCCTGTCCTCTCCATACATCTCTCCTAATCTCCTGATATATATCACATGTAATCTCCAGTCCTCCCCCTGTCCTCTCCATACATCTCTCCTAATCTCCTGATATATATCACATGTAATCTCCAGTCCTCCCCCTGTCCTTTCCATACATCTCTCCTAATCTCCTGATATATATCACATGTAATCTCCAGTCCTCACCCTGTCCTCTCCATACATCTCTCCTAATCTCCTGATATATATCACATGTAATCTCCAGTCCTCCCCCTGTCCTTTCCATACATCTCTCCTAATCTCCTGATATATATCACATGTAATCTCCAGTCCTCCCCCTGTCCCCTCCATACATCTCTCCTAATCTCCTGATATATATCACATGTAATCTCCAGTCCTCCCCCTGTCCCCTCCATACATCTCTCCTAATCTCCTGCTATATATCACATGTAATCTCCAGTCCTCACCCTGTCCTCTCCATACATCTCTCCTAATCTCCTGATATATATCACATGTAATCTCCAGTCCTCTCCCTGTCCTCTCCATACATCTCTCCTAATCTCCTGATATATATCACATGTAATCTCCAGTCCTCCCCCTGTCCTCTCCATACATCTCTCCTAATCTCCTGATATATATCACATGTAATCTCCAGTCCTCCCCCTGTCCTCTCCATACATCTCTCCTAATCTCCTGATATCTATCACATGTAATCTCCAGTCCTCCCCCTGTCCTCTCCATACATCTCTCCTAATCTCCTGATATATATCACATGTAATCTCCAGTCCTCCCCCTGTCCCCTCCATACATCTCTCCTAATCTCCTGATATATATCACATGTAATCTCCAGTCCTCCCCCTGTCCCCTCCATACATCTCTCCTAATCTCCTGATATATATCACATGTAATCTCCAGTCCCCCCCCTGTCCTCTCCATACATCTCTCCTAATCTCCTGATATATATCACATGTAATCTCCAGTCCTCCCCCTGTCCTCTCCATACATCTCTCCTAATCTCCTGATATATATCACATGTAATCTCCAGTCCTCACCCTGTCCTCTCCATACATCTCTCCTAATCTCCTGATATATATCACATGTAATCTCCAGTCCACACCCTGTCCTCTCCATACATCTCTCCTAATCTCCTGATATATATCACATGTAATCTCCAGTCCTCCCCCTGTCCTCTCCATACATCTCTCCTAATCTCCTGATATCTATCACATGTAATCTCCAGTCCACACCCTGTCCTCTCCATACATCTCTCCTAATCTCCTGATATATATCACATGTAATCTCCAGTCCTCCCCCTGTCCTCTCCATACATCTCTCCTAATCTCCTGATATATATCACATGTAATCTCCAGTCCTCCCCCTGTCCTCTCCATACATCCCTCCTAATCTCCTGATATATATCACATGTAATCTCCAGTCCTCCCCCTGTCCTCTCCATACATCTCTCCTAATCTCCTGATATATATCACATGTAATCTCCAGTCCTCACCCTGTCCTCTCCATACATCTCTCCTAATCTCCTGATATATATCACATGTAATCTCCAGTCCTCACCCTGTCCTCTCCATACATCTCTCCTAATCTCCTGATATATATCACATGTAATCTCCAGTCCTCCTCCTGTCCTCTCCATACATCTCTCCTAATCTCCTGATATATATCACATGTAATCTCCAGTCCTCCCCCTGTCCTCTCCATACATCTCTCCTAATCTCCTGATATATATCACATGTAATCTCCAGTCCTCCCCCTGTCCTCTCCATACATCTCTCCTAATCTCCTGATATATATCACATGTAATCTCCAGCCCTCACCCTGTCCTCTCCATACATCTCTCCTAATCTCCTGATATATATCACATGTAATCTCCAGTCCTCCCCCTGTCCTCTCCATACACCTCTCCTAATCTCCTGATATACATCACATGTAATCTCCAGTCCTCACCCTGTCCTCTCCATACATTTCTCCTAATCTCCTGATATATATCACATGTAATCTCCAGTCCCCCCCCTGTCCTCTCCATACATCTCTCCTAATCTCCTGATATATATCACATGTAATCTCCAGTCCTCCCCCTGTCCTCTCCATACATCTCTCCTAATCTCCTGATATATATCACATGTAATCTCCAGTCCTCTCCCTGTCCTCTCCATACATCTCTCCTAATCCCCTGATATATATCACATGTAATCTCCAGTCCTCCCCCTGTCCCCTCCATACATCTCTCCTAATCTCCTGATATATATCACATGTAATCTCCAGTCCTCCCCCTGTCCCCTCCATACATCTCTCCTAATCTCCTGATATATATCACATGTAATCTCCAGTCCTCTCCCTGTCCTCTCCATACATCTCTCCTAATCTCCTGATATATATCACATGTAATCTCCAGTCCTCCCCCTGTCCTCTCCATACATCTCTCCTAATCTCCTGATATATATCACATGTAATCTCCAGTCCTCCCCCTGTCCTCTCCATACATCTCTCCTAATCTCCTGATATATATCACATGTAATCTCCAGTCCTCACCCTGTCCTCTCCATACATCTCTCCTAATCTCCTGATATATATCACATGTAATCTCCAGTCCTCCCCCCTGTCCTCTCCATACATCTCTCCTAATCTCCTGATATATATCACATGTAATCTCCAGTCCTCTCCCTGTCCTCTCCATACATCCCTCCTAATCTCCTGATATATATCACATGTAATCTCCAGACCACGCCCTGTCCTCTCCATACATCTCTCCTAATCTCCTGATATATATCACATGTAATCTCCAGTCCTCACCCTGTCCTCTCCATACATCTCTCCTAATCTCCTGATATATATCACATGTAATCTCCAGTCCTCCCCCTGTCCTCTCCATACATCTCTCCTAATCTCCTGATATATATCACATGTAATCTCCAGTCCTCCCCCTGTCCTCTCCATACATCTCTCCTAATCTCCTGATATATATCACATGTAATCTCCAGTCCTCCCCCTGTCCTCTCCATACATCTCTCCTAATCTCCTGATATATATCACATGTAATCTCCAGTCCTCCCCCTGTCCTCTCCATACATCTCTCCTAATCTCCTGATATATATCACATGTAATCTCCAGTCCTCCCCCTGTCCTCTCCATACATCTCTCCTAATCTCCTGATATATATCACATGTAATCTCCAGTCCTCCCCCTGTCCTCTCCATACATCTCTCCTAATCTCCTGATATATATCACATGTAATCTCCAGTCCTCCCCCTGTCCTCTCCATACATCTCTCCTAATCTCCTGATATATATCACATGTAATCTCCAGTCCTCCCCTGTCCTCTCCATACATCTCTCCTAATCTCCTGATATATATCACATGTAATCTCCAGTCCTCCCCCTGTCCTCTCCATACATCTCTCCTAATCTCCTGATATATATCACATGTAATCTCCAGTCCTCTCCCTGTCCTCTCCATACATCTCTCCTAATCTCCTGATATATATCACATGTAATCTCCAGTCCTCACCCTGTCCTCTCCATACATCTCTCCTAATCTCCTGATATATATCACATGTAATCTCCAGTCCTCCCCCTGTCCTCTCCATACATCTCTCCTAATCTCCTGATATATATCACATGTAATCTCCAGTCCTCCCCCTGTCCTCTCCATACATCTCTCCTAATCTCCTGATATATATCACATGTAATCTCCAGTCCTTCCCCTGTCCTCTCCATACATCTCTCCTAATCTCCTGATATATATCACATGTAATCTCCAGTCCTCCCCCTGTCCTCTCCATACATCTCTCCTAATCTCCTGATATATATCACATGTAATCTCCAGTCCTCCCCCTGTCCTCTCCATACATCTCTCCTAATCTCCTGATATATATCACATGTAATCTCCAGTCCTCCCCCTGTCCTCTCCATACATCTCTCCTAATCTCCTGATATATATCACATGTAATCTCCAGTCCTCCCCCTGTCCTCTCCATAAATCTCTCCTAATCTCCTGATATATATCACATGTAATCTCCAGTCCTCCCCTGTCCTCTCCATACATCTCTCCTAATCTCCTGATATATATCACATGTAATCTCCAGTCCTCCCCCTGTCCTCTCCATACATCTCCCCTAATCTCCTGATATATATCACATGTAATCTCCAGTCCTCCCCCTGTCCTCTCCATACATCTCTCCTAATCTCCTGATATATATCACATGTAATCTCCAGTCCTCCCCCTGTCCTCTCCATACATCTCTCCTAATCTCCTGATATATATCACATGTAATCTCCAGTCCTCACCCTGTCCTCTCCATACATCTCTCCTAATCTCCTGATATATATCACATGTAATCTCCAGTCCACACCCTGTCCTCTCCATACATCTCTCCTAATCTCCTGATATATATCACATGTAATCTCCAGTCCTCACCCTGTCCTCTCCATACATCTCTCCTAATCTCCTGATATATATCACATGTAATCTCCAGTCCTCTCCCTGTCCTCTCCATACATCTCTCCTAATCTCCTGATATATATCACATGTAATCTCCAGTCCTCCCCCTGTCCTCTCCATACATCTCTCCTAATCTCCTGATATATATCACATGTAATCTCCAGTCCTCACCCTGTCCTCTCCATACATCTCTCCTAATCTCCTGATATATATCACATGTAATCTCCAGTCCTCCCCCTGTCCTCTCCATACATCTCTCCTAATCTCCTGATATATATCACATGTAATCTCCAGTCCTCCCCCTGTCCTCTCCATACATCTCTCCTAATCTCCTGATATATATCACATGTAATCTCCAGTCCTCCCCCTGTCCTCTCCATACATCTCTCCTAATCTCCTGATATATATCACATGTAATCTCCAGTCCTCCCCCTGTCCTCTCCATACATCTCTCCTAATCTCCTGATATATATCACATGTAATCTCCAGTCCTCACCCTGTCCTCTCCATACATCTCTCCTAATCTCCTGATATATATCACATGTAATCTCCAGTCCTCTCCCTGTCCCCTCCATACATCTCTCCTAATCTCCTGATATATATCACATGTAATCTCCAGTCCTCCCCCTGTCCTCTCCATACATCTCTCCTAATCTCCTGATATATATCACATGTAATCTCCAGTCCTCCCCCTGTCCTCTCCATACATCTCTCCTAATCTCCTGATATATATCACATGTAATCTCCAGTCCTCCCCCTGTCCTCTCCATACATCTCTCCTAATCTCCTGATATATATCACATGTAATCTCCAGTCCTCCCCCTGTCCTCTCCATACATCTCTCCTAATCTCCTGATATATATCACATGTAATCTCCAGTCCTCACCCTGTCCTCTCCATACATCTCTCCTAATCTCCTGATATATATCACATGTAATCTCCAGTCCTCACCCTGTCCTCTCCATACATCTCTCCTAATCTCCTGATATATATCACATGTAATCTCCAGTCCTCACCCTGTCCTCTCCATACATCTCTCCTAATCTCCTGATATATATCACATGTAATCTCCAGTCCTCCCCCTGTCCTCTCCATACATCTCTCCTAATCTCCTGATATATATCACATGTAATCTCCAGTCCTCCCCCTGTCCTCTCCATACATCTATCCTAATCTCCTGATATATATCACATGTAATCTCCAGTCCTCCCCCTGTCCTCTCCATACATCTCTCCTAATCTCCTGATATATATCACATGTAATCTCCTGTCCTCCCCCTGTCCTCTCCATACATCTCCCCTAATCTCCTGATATATATCACATGTAATCTCCAGTCCTCCCCCTGTCCTCTCCATACATCTCTCCTAATCTCCTGATATATATCACATGTAATCTCCAGTCCTCACCCTGTCCTCCCCATACATCTCTCCTAATCTCCTGATATATATCACATGTAATCTCCAGTCCTCCCCCTGTCCTCTCCATACATCTCTCCTAATCTCCTGATATATATCACATGTAATCTCCAGTCCACACCCTGTCCTCTCCATACATCTCTCCTAATCTCCTGATATATATCACATGTAATCTCCAGTCCTCACCCTGTCCCCTCCATACATCTCTCCTAATCTCCTGATATATATCACATGTAATCTCCAGTCCTCACCCTGTCCTCCCCATACATCTCTCCTAATCTCCTGATATATATCACATGTAATCTCCAGTCCTCCCCCTGTCCTCTCCATACATCTCTCCTAATCTCCTGATATATATCACATGTAATCTCCAGTCCTCCCCCTGTCCTCTCCATACATCTCTCCTAATCTCCTGATATATATCACATGTAATCTCCAGTCCTCCCCCTGTCCTCTCCATACATCTCTCCTAATCTCCTGATATATATCACATGTAATCTCCAGTCCTCCCCCTGTCCTCTCCATACATCTCTCCTAATCTCCTGATATATATCACATGTAATCTCCAGTCCACCCCTGTCCTCTCCATACATCTCTCCTAATCTCCTGATATATATCACATGTAATCTCCAGTCCACACCCTGTCCTCTCCATACATCTCTCCTAATCTCCTGATATATATCACATGTAATCTCCAGTCCTCACCCTGTCCTCTCCATACATCTCTCCTAATCTCCTGATATATATCACATGTAATCTCCAGTCCTCCCCCTGTCCTCTCCATACATCTCTCCTAATCTCCTGATATATATCACATGTAATCTCCAGTCCACACCCTGTCCTCTCCATACATCTCTCCTAATCTCCTGATATATATCACATGTAATCTCCAGTCCTCACCCTGTCCTCTCCATACATCTCTCCTAATCTCCTGATATATATCACATGTAATCTCCAGTCCTCACCCTGTCCTCTCCATACATCTCTCCTAATCTCCTGATATATATCACATGTAATCTCCAGTCCTCACCCTGTCCTCCCCATACATCTCTCCTAATCTCCTGATATATATCACATGTAATCTCCAGTCCTCCCCCTGTCCTCTCCATACATCTCTCCTAATCTCCTGATATATATCACATGTAATCTCCAGTCCACACCCTGTCCTCTCCATACATCTCTCCTAATCTCCTGATATATATCACATGTAATCTCCAGTCCTCACCCTGTCCTCTCCATACATCTCTCCTAATCTCCTGATATATATCACATGTAATCTCCAGTCCTCTCCCTGTCCTCTCCATACATCTCTCCTAATCTCCTGATATATATCACATGTAATCTCCAGTCCTCCCCCTGTCCTCTCCATACATCTCTCCTAATCTCCTGATATATATCACATGTAATCTCCAGTCCTCACCCTGTCCTCTCCATACATCTCTCCTAATCTCCTGATATATATCACATGTAATCTCCAGTCCCTCTCCCTGTCCCCTCCATACATCTCTCCTAATCTCCTGATATATATCACATGTAATCTCCAGTCCTCCCCGTGTCCTCTCCATACATCTCTCCTAATCTCCTGATATATATCACATGTAATCTCCAGTCCTCCCCTGTCCTCTCCATACATCTCTCCTAATCTCCTGATATATATCACATGTAATCTCCAGTCCTCCCCCTGTCCTCTCCATACATCTCTCCTAATCTCCTGATATACATCACATGTAATCTCCAGTCCTCTCCCTGTCCTCTCCATACATCTCTCCTAATCTCCTGATATATATCACATGTAATCTCCAGTCCCCCCACTGTCCTCTCCATACATCTCTCCTAATCTCCTGATATATATCACATGTAATCTCCAGTCCTCACCCTGTCCTCTCCATACATCTCTCCTAATCTCCTGATATATATCACATGTAATCTCCAGTCCTCCCCCTGTCCTCTCCATACATCTCTCCTAATCTCCTGATATATATCACATGTAATCTCCAGTCCTCCCCCTGTCCTCTCCATACATCTCTCCTAATCTCCTGATATATATCACATGTAATCTCCAGTCCTCCCCCTGTCCTCTCCATACATCTCTCCTAATCTCCTGATATATATCACATGTAATCTCCAGTCCTCCCCCTGTCCTCTCCATACATCTCTCCTAATCTCCTGATACATATCACATGTAATCTCCAGTCCTCCCCCTGTCCTCTCCATACATCTCTCCTAATCTCCTGATACCTCCTCACATGTAATCTCCAGTCCTCACCCTGTCCTCTCCATACATCTCTCCTAATCTCCTGATATATATCACATGTAATCTCCAGTCCTCCCCTGTCCTCTCCATACATCTCTCCTAATCTCCTGATATATATCACATGTAATCTCCAGTCCTCCCCCTGTCCTCTCCATACATCTCTCCTAATCTCCTGATATATATCACATGTAATCTCCAGTCCTCCCCCTGTCCTCTCCATACATCTCTCCTAATCTCCTGATATATATCACATGTAATCTCCAGTCCTCCCCCTGTCCTCTCCATACATCTCTCCTAATCTCCTGATATATATCACATGTAATCTCCAGTCCTCCCCCTGTCCTCTCCATACATCTCTCCTAATCTCCTGATATATATCACATGTAATCTCCAGTCCTCCCCCTGTCCCCTCCATACATCTCTCCTAATCTCCTGATATATATCACATGTAATCTCCAGTCCTCCCCCTGTCCTCTCCATACATCTCTCCTAATCTCCTGATATATATCACATGTAATCTCCAGTCCTCACCCTGTCCTCTCCATACATCTCTCCTAATCTCCTGATATATATCACATGTAATCTCCAGTCCTCACCCTGTCCTCTCCATACATCTCTCCTAATCTCCTGATATATATCACATGTAATCTCCAGTCCTCTCCCTGTCCTCTCCATACATCTCTCCTAATCTCCTGATATATATCACATGTAATCTCCAGTCCTCCCCCTGTCCTCTCCATACATCACTCCTAATCTCCTGATATATATCACATGTAATCTCCAGTCCTCCCCCTGTCCTCTCCATACATCTCTCCTAATCTCCTGATATATATCACATGTAATCTCCAGTCCTCCCCCTGTCCTCTCCATACATCTCTCCTAATCTCCTGATATATATCACATGTAATCTCCAGTCCTCCCCCTGTCCTCTCCATACATCTCTCCTAATCTCCTGATATATATCACATGTAATCTCCAGTCCTCCCCCTGTCCTCTCCATACATCCCTCCTAATCTCCTGATATATATCACATGTAATCTCCAGTCCTCCCCCTGTCCTCTCCATACATCTCTCCTAATCTCCTGATATATATCACATGTAATCTCCAGTCCTCCCCCTGTCCTCTCCATACATCTCTCCTAATCTCCTGATATATATCACATGTAATCTCCAGTCCTCCCCCTGTCCTCTCCATACATCTCTCCTAATCTCCTGATATATATCACATGTAATCTCCAGTCCTCCCCCTGTCCTCTCCATACATCTCTCCTAATCTCCTGATATATATCACATGTAATCTCCAGTCCTCCCCCTGTCCTCTCCATACATCTCTCCTAATCTCCTGATATATATCACATGTAATCTCCAGTCCTCCCCCTGTCCTCTCCATACATCTCTCCTAATCTCCTGATATATATCACATGTAATCTCCAGTCCTCTCCCTGTCCTCTCCATACATCTCTCCTAATCTCCTGATATATATCACATGTAATCTCCAGTCCTCCCCCTGTCCTCTCCATACATCTCTCCTAATCTCCTGATATATATCACATGTAATCTCCAGTCCTCACCCTGTCCCCTCCATACATCTCTCCTAATCTCCTGATATATATCACATGTAATCTCCAGTCCTCCCCCTGTCCTCTCCATACATCTCTCCTAATCTCCTGATATACATCACATGTAATCTCCAGACCACGCCCTGTCCTCTCCATACATCTCTCCTAATCTCCTGATATATATCACATGTAATCTCCAGTCCTCACCCTGTCCTCTCCATACATCTCTCCTAATCTCCTGATATATATCACATGTAATCTCCAGTCCTCCCCCTGTCCTCCCCATACATCTCTCCTAATCTCCTGATATATATCACATGTAATCTCCAGTCCTCCCCCTGTCCTCTCCATACATCTCTCCTAATCTCCTGATATATATCACATGTAATCTCCAGTCCTCACCCTGTCCTCTCCATACATCTCTCCTAATCTCCTGATATATATCACATGTAATCTCCAGTCCTCCCCCTGTCCTCTCCATACATCTCTCCTAATCTCCTGATATATATCACATGTAATCTCCAGTCCTCCCCCTGTCCTCTCCATACATCTCTCCTAATCTCCTGATATATATCACATGTAATCTCCAGTCCCCCCCCTGTCCTCTCCATACATCTCTCCTAATCTCCTGATATATATCACATGTAATCTCCAGTCCTCCCCCTGTCCTCTCCATACATCTCTCCTAATCTCCTGATATATATCACATGTAATCTCCAGTCCTCCCCCTGTCCTCTCCATACATCTATCCTAATCTCCTGATATATATCACATGTAATCTCCAGTCCCCCCCCTGTCCTCTCCATACATCTCTCCTAATCTCCTGATATATATCACATGTAATCTCCAGTCCTCCCCCTGTCCTCTCCATACATGTCTCCTAATCTCCTGATATATATCACATGTAATCTCCAGTCCTCCCCCTGTCCTCTCCATACATCTCCCCTAATCTCCTGATATATATCACATGTAATCTCCAGTCCTCCCCCTGTCCTCTCCATACATCTCTCCTAATCTCCTGATATATATCACATGTAATCTCCAGTCCTCACCCTGTCCTCTCCATACATCTCTCCTAATCTCCTGATATATATCACATGTAATCTCCAGTCCTCCCCCTGTCCTCTCCATACATCTCTCCTAATCTCCTGATATACATCACATGTAATCTCCAGTCCTCCCCCTGTCCTCTCCATACATCTCTCCTAATCTCCTGATATATATCACATGTAATCTCCAGTCCTCCCCCTGTCCTCTCCATACATCTCTCCTAATCTCCTGATATATATCACATGTAATCTCCAGTCCTCCCCGTGTCCTCTCCATACATCTCTCCTAATCTCCTGATATATATCACATGTAATCTCCAGTCCTCCCCCTGTCCTCTCCATACATCTCTCCTAATCTCCTGATATATATCACATGTAATCTCCAGTCCTCCCCCTGTCCTCTCCATACATCTCTCGTAATACCCTGATATATATCACATGTAATCTCCAGTCCTCCTCCTGTCCTCTCCATACATCTCTCCTAATCTCCTGATATATATCACATGTAATCTCCAGTCCTCCCCCTGTCCTCTCCATACATCTCTCCTAATCTCCTGATATATATCACATGTAATCTCCAGTCCTCTCCCTGTCCTCTCCATACATCTCTCCTAATCTCCTGATATATATCACATGTAATCTCCAGTCCTCCCCCTGTCCTCTCCATACATCTCTCCTAATCTCCTGATATATATCACATGTAATCTCCAGTCCTCCCCCTGTCCTCTCCATACATCTCTCCTAATCCCCTGATATATATCACATGTAATCTCCAGTCCTCTCCCTGTCCCCTCCATACATCTCTCCTAATCTCCTGATATATATCACATGTAATCTCCAGTCCTCCCCCTGTCCTCTCCATACATCTCTCCTAATCCCCTGATATATATCACATGTAATCTCCAGTCCTCCTCCTGTCCTCTCCATACATCTCTCCTAATCTCCTGATATATATCACATGTAATCTCCAGTCCTCACCCTGTCCTCTCCATACATCTCTCCTAATCTCCTGATATATATCACATGTAATCTCCAGACCTCCCCCTGTCCTCTCCATACATCTCTCCTAATCCCCTGATATATATCACATGTAATCTCCAGTCCTCCCCCTGTCCTCTCCATACATCTCTCCTAATCTCCTAATCCCTCCTCACGTGTCCTCTCCATACATATTTGCCAGGGTTAGGGGTCTATGGCTTCATAGAAGTTTATATTTCTTGCAGTTGAGGGAGACATAATAAAACTTACATCATCTAAAAGTTTCCCTTCCACTCGCAGCTCCCATGATGCAATGCTCCCGTCTGAATCCTCTGAATCCGGCTTTGCAGGGTTAAAGGTGTTTGAAATGTAAAGTCTCAATTTTCTCTTTTGCTGAAAAAAAAAAATGGATGTGAGAAGACCCACCGAGGGTCCATGGACCTGCGCTATGTAATCTGGATGTATGTGGTGGTGCCCCCTATTACATGTGGTCCTGGGGGGCGGTCCTTGTGATGGCCTACAATGGAGCAGACAATCATCACTGGTTTCCATCCTCATCTGTAGGACCTCTGTCTCTTTCGGTTACCACCAGAGCCCCTAATCCCGTTATAGTCCCTTATTATCTCTTACCTTCATTGGTCTCTTCAAAGCTTCTTGAATATCCACCCGCTTCCTCATTATGGTTTGGTCCAACTTTCTTTCAAATGCCAAAAGATCCATATATGCCTGAGATTCCGGAACCAGCTCCCGGATCTGATGGGAAACGGATGGAGTCAGTGCGGATCCAGGAATGTGTAATGGCCCGCTGCTCGGGGACGTTACACTTCAGGTGACCCTTAGCTTTGTAGGGCAAGTACAGAAGACTAGGTCTTATTGTCTATGTTATTCTATACGAAGTTGTTTATTTATTTATTCCCTATAAACCCTTCCCGCTCTGGGTGCAATGTATCGGACGCTCATTGCATACCTCCCAACATCTGTGAAAGGGAAAGAGGGACAAAATGGCGGCATCCCCCTAAGCCACACCCCCAATCACTCCCTGGCCACGCCCCAAATTTAAGCCATATTATAAATAATAAAAATCATCTCAATTAAAAAAAAAAAAATTCTCCACATTAGGATTTGAACCTAGAACCTGCAGTGTCCATGAACAATAATAACACAGCGCCCCAACCAACTGTGATTATCTGTGATTATCAAGGATCAGAATTTTGGTAACTAAGAACTGTGACTGCTACTGTTACACTGTGATACAGATTTGACCCCTTAACGCTCTGCGCCGTAGCTCTACGGCGCAGAGGTACAGGGAATGTATGAAGAGGGCTCACGGGCTGAGTCCTCTTCATACAAGGGTGGGGGATGTTGCATATTGCAGCAAACCCCCACCGCTAATAACCGCGGTCATTGCTTGCACCGATCGCGGCTATTAACCGGTCCGTTGCCGCTGGTGCCGCCATCTTTATTCTGATCGCCGCGCCCCCGAACGTCATCGGGGGGCAGCGATCGGTTACCATGGTAGCCTCGGGTCTTCTTTTGACATGAGGCTACATGGCTTCTGGAGATTCGTTACAATGAGCCAGTGGCTCATTGTAATGTATAGTGTGCAAAAATGCCATATATTGCGATACAAAAGTATTATTATTACAGAAGTATTGCAGTATATGGTAGGAACGATCTGGCCATCTAGGGGTTAATGTACCCTAGATGGTCTAAACTGATGGTCGCTAGAACTGATATAAAACATAATAAACAGTAAAAATCACAGACGCATCAGGTATCACCGCATCCCAAAATGCCCGATCTATCAAAATATAAAAACGGTTACGGCTGGCGGTGACCTCCGAGGCGGGAAATGGCGCCCAAATGTCCGTAATGCGACTTTTACACCTTTTTACATCACATAAAAAATGGAATAAAAAATGATCAATATGTCGCACAGACCTCAAAATGGCAGCAATGAAAACGTCGCCTCATTTCGCAAAAAATGACACCTCACACATCTCCGCGCGCCAAAGTATGAAAAAGTTATTAGCTTCAGAAAATGGCAAAAAAAAATTTTTCTTCTTTTTTTTACACATTCGTTTAATTTTTTTAAATGTATTAAAACACAATAAAACCTATAAATCTGGTGTCACCGCGATCGCACCGAACCAAAGAATAAAGCTGAGGTGTTATTTTGAGTGCACAGTCGTAAAAACTGAGCCCACAAGAAATTTTTTCAATTTTTCTACATTTGGAATTTTTTTTCAGCTTCGCAGTACACGGCATGTTAAAATAAATAACATTACGGGAAAGTAAAATTTGTTACGCACAAAATAAGCCTCACACAGGTCTGTACACGTAAAAATGAAAATGTTATGGATTTTTGAAGGTGGAGAGCGAGAAATGAGCGAAAAAACCCTGCGTCCTTAAGGGGTTAATGCCTTGGTATAAAGGGAGGGATCTTCTCAGAGATGATTGTAATTATTGCGACTATTATTATTATTATTATGGAGATTATTATTATGGAGATGATTATTATTATTTTTACTATTATTAATAATCGTCTCCATAATAATAAAAATAATAAAATTTATAATAATAATAGTCTCAATAATTACAATAATAACCTCTGAGAAGATCCCTCTCTATATATCAGTGCATTAGTCTGTGTCACAGTATAAATGGCAGATAACACTTCTTAGTTACCAGAAATCCTCAGCTCTGTATCACTGGGCTTATAGCTCAGTTAGTTAAGGTTCCTGTCTGCAGTGCAGAGGGTCCCAGGTCCGAATCTCAGCCTGGTCAAAACTTTATTTAATTTAATTACATAAAGAGCTTGTGTCTGGGGAAGCCCTGGAGACCATATATGGACAGATGCTGATCTGACCTGATGACGTGGTCCCTGCTCTCCGCTAAGCCGACACTTCTCTGAAAAGGATTCCCTCCCGATGTCTGCTCTGGGGAACCCTAGGAGATGCAGTGACCATATATGGACAGATGCTGATCTGAGCCTGATGACGTGGTCCCTGCTCTCTCCGCTAAGCCCGACACTTCTCTGAAAAGGATTCCCTGCCCGATGTCTGCTCTGGGGAACCCTAGGAGATGCAGTGACCATATATGGACAGATGCTGATCTGAGCCTGATGACGTGGTCCCTGCTCTCCGCTAAGCCGACACTTCTCTGAAAAGGATTCCCTGCCCGATGTCTGCTCTGGGGAAGCCTAGGAGATGCAGTGACCATATATGGATAGAGATCTGAGCCTGATGACGTGGTCCCTGCTCTCCGCTAACCCGACACTTCTCTGAAAAGGATTCCCTGCCCGATGTCTGCTCTGGGGAAGCCTAGGAGATGCAGTGACCATATATGGACAGATACTGATCTGAAGCTGATGACGTGGTCCCTGCTCTCTCCGCTAAGCCCGACACTTCTCTGAAAAGGATTCCCTGCCCGATGTCTGCTCTGGGGAACCCTAGGAGATGCAGTGACCATATATGGATAGAGATCTGCAGCTGATGATGTGGTCCCTGCTCTCCGCTAAGCCGACACTTCTCTGAAAAGGATTCCCTCCCGATGTCTGCTCTGGGGAACCCTAGGAGATGCAGTGACCATATATGGACAGATGCTGATCTGAGCCTGATGACGTGGTCCCTGCTCTCTCCGCTAAGCCCGACACTTCTCTGAAAAGGATTCCCTGCCCGATGTCTGCTCTGGGGAACCCTAGGAGATGCAGTGACCATATATGGACAGATGCTGATCTGAGCCTGATGACGTGGTCCCTGCTCTCCGCTAAGCCGACACTTCTCTGAAAAGGATTCCCTGCCCGATGTCTGCTCTGGGGAAGCCTAGGAGATGCAGTGACCATATATGGATAGAGATCTGAGCCTGATGACGTGGTCCCTGCTCTCCGCTAACCCGACACTTCTCTGAAAAGGATTCCCTGCCCGATGTCTGCTCTGGGGAAGCCTAGGAGATGCAGTGACCATATATGGACAGATACTGATCTGAAGCTGATGACGTGGTCCCTGCTCTCTCCGCTAAGCCCGACACTTCTCTGAAAAGGATTCCCTGCCCGATGTCTGCTCTGGGGAACCCTAGGAGATGCAGTGACCATATATGGATAGAGATCTGCAGCTGATGACGTGGTCCCTGCTCTCCGCTAACCCGACACTTCTCTCATGAGGATTCCCTGCCCGATGTCTGTAGAAACCATTCTGTACTATCAGTTCTGGCTTTCAAAGTATTTACTATGCGGACACAGCGGGACCTGGGGGGAAAATCCGTGACAATCTCGCACGGAGGAGGAGTCGGGCTGAGGAGGAGGAGGAGTCGTCGTCGCGCGGAGGAGGAGGAGTTGTCGCGCGGAGGAGGAGTCGTCGCGCGGAGGAGGAGGAGTCGTCGCGAGGAGGAGGAGGAGGAGGAGTTGTCGTCGCGCGGAGGAGGAGGAGTTGGAGCATTTTATGCTCCAAAAGGGGCATAAAAAAACAAACCATCTACCAGTGTGACCCCTGCCCCGAGGATTTATCACACGTCCCCTGATGCACACATCTCTCAGCTTATACATCTTGCTGCAGCTTCCCTGCTGAGCCCTGCCGTGTGCCCAGCCTGTAGATTACTGCCCCATATGGGGTATTGCTGTACCCGGGAGCACCCGCATCATGATCTTTGGGGTGTTTGTCTCCCGTGGCAGGAGCTGGGCACAATGATTTGCACTATCCAGTATGCATCGTCCTTGGGGTCCAACTGTGGGGTTAAAATGCTCAACTACACCCCAAGATTTATTCATGGAGGGTGTAGTTTCCAAAATAGGGTCAGTTCTCAGGGGTTTCTACTGTTCTGATCCCTAAGGGCATCTACAAATGCTTCATGAGGCCAAAAAAAAGTGTCTTTGAGTGTCTGTGCTCCAAATGTCATTCTCCTCCCACCCCTGCCGTGTCTCCAGCCTGCAGACTATTGCCGCTCCCGTAATAACCCGCAGAATGATTTTTTGGGTGTTTGTCCGCAGGGGGATGAATTGGGCTGAATTTACCTCAGGGGCTCCCAACACCAGTCTAGTGAAAAGGGAGCTCCAAAAGCTATAATTTACCTGTTCCCTACTGAGCCCTGCCGTGTGCCCAGCCTGGGGTATTGCTGTACTCGGGACAACCCGCAGAATGATTTCTGGGGTGTTTGTCCAAAGTGAATTTATTGAGCACAATGGGGCTCATTTACTAAGAGTTGCGCTGCTCACTTTTGTTGGAGTGTGCACCTATTTTGGGGATTATACGGCTTGCAGAGGTATAAGAAGTATCTGCAATGGGTTTTTGGTGCACACAAACCTTTTGAGGCACAGCTGCGCTGCTTCCATGCGGCAATTAGGGGTGCCAGCGGACGATCCGACTGATTCAGACTGAGCGCCGGATTTAACTTTCAAATTGTGTTGAAAGCCTAGGCACTTACATGCACCAGGAAGAAGAAGGTGAACTCCGGGGACCTGAGCGGGGAAGCGACACATGCAGGATATCGGGGGCACGATCTTAGTGACTCCCCGCACAGCGCATTATACACGGACAATGCACTTACATGCACCAGGAAGAAGAAGGTGAACTCCAGGGACCTGAGCGGGGAAGTGACACATGCAGGATATCGGGTGCAGGATCTTAGTGACTCCCCGCAAAGCGCATTATACACGGACAATGCACTTACATGCACCAGGAAGAAGAAGGTGAACTCTGGGGACCTGAGCGGGGAAGTGACACATGCAGGATATCGGGTGCACGATCTTACTGACTCCCCGCACAGCGCATTATACACGGACAATGCACTTACATGCACCAGGAAGAAGAAGGTGAACTCCAGGGACCTGAGTGGGGAAGCGACACATGCAGGATATCGGGCGCAGGATCTTAGTGACTCCCCGCACAGCGCATTATACACGGACAATGCACTTACATGCACCAGGAAGAAGAAGGTGAACTCCAGGGACCTGAGCGGGGAAGCGACACATGCAGGATATCGGGCGCAGGATCTTAGTGACTCCCCGCACAGCGCATTATACACGGACAATGCACTTACATGCACCGGGAAGAAGAAGGTGAACTCCTGGGACCTGAGCGGGGAAGCGACACATGCAGGATATCGGGCGCACGATCTTAGTGACTCCCCGCACTTGCTGGAGGAAATTTCTGTACAGGGGGCTCTGCTGGAGGACATTTCTGTACAGGGGGGCTCTGCTGGAGGACATTTCTGTACAGGGGGGCTCTGCTGGAGGACATTTCTGTACAGGGGGGCTCTGCTGGAGGACATTTCTGTACAGGGGGGCTCTGCTGGAGGACATTTCTGTACAGGGGGGCTCTGCTGGAGGACATTTCTGTACAGGGGGACTCTGCTGGAGGACATTTCTGTACAGGGGGGCTCTGCTGGAGGACATTTCTGTACAGGGGGGCTCTGCTGGAGGACATTTCTGTACAGGGGGGCTCTGCTGGAGGACATTTCTGTACAGGGGGGCTCTGCTGGAGGACATTTCTGTACAGGGGGACTCTGCTGGAGGACATTTCTGTACAGGGGGCTCTGCTGGAGGACATTTCTGTACAGGGGGCTCTGCTGGAGGACATTTCTGTACAGGGGGGCTCTGCTGGAGGACATTTCTGTACAGGGGGGCTCTGCTGGAGGACATTTCTGTACAGGGGGGCTCTGCTGGAGGACATTTCTGTACAGGGGGCTCTGCTGGAGGACATTTCTGTACAGGGGGCTCTGCTGGAGGACATTTCTGTACAGGGGGGCTCTGCTGGAGGACATTTCTGTACAGGGGGGCTCTGCTGGAGGACATTTCTGTACAGGGGGGCTCTGCTGGAGGACATTTCTGTACAGGGGGGCTCTGCTGGAGGACATTTCTGTACAGGGGGGCTCTGCTGGAGGACATTTCTGTACAGGGGGGCTCTGCTGGAGGACATTTCTGTACAGGGGGGCTCTGCTGGAGGACATTTCTGTACAGGGGGCTCTGCTGTGGACATTTCTGTACAGGGGGGCTCTGCTGGAGGACATTTCTGTACAGGGGGCTCTGCTGTGGACATTTCTGTACAGGGGACTCTGCTTGAGGACATTTCTGTACAGGGGGCTCTGCTGGAGGACATTTCTGTACAGGGGGGCTCTGCTGGAGGACATTTCTGTACAGGGGGTCTCTGCTGGAGGACATTTCTGTACAGGGGGACTCTGCTGGAGGACATTTCTGTACAGGGGACTCTGCTGGAGGACATTTCTGTACAGGGGGGCTCTGCTGGAGGACATTTCTGTACAGGGGGCTCTGCTGGAGGACATTTCTGTACAGGGGACTCTGCTGGAGGACATTTCTGTACAGGGGGCTCTGCTGGAGGACATTTCTGTACAGGGGGCTCTGCTGGAGGACATTTCTGTACAGGGGGCTCTGCTGGAGGACATCTCTGTAAAGGGGGGCTCTGCTGGAGGACATCTCTGTAAAGGGGGGCTCTGCTGGAGGACATTTCTGTACAGGGGGCTCTGCTGGAGGACATTTCTGTACAGGGGGCTCTGCTGGAGGACATTTCTGTACAGGGGGCTCTGCTGGAGGACATTTCTGTACAGGGGGGCTCTGCTGGAGGACATTTCTGTACAGGGGGCTCTGCTGGAGGACATTTCTGTACAGGGGGCTCTGCTGGAGGACATTTCTGTACAGGGGGGCTCTGCTGGAGGACATTTCTGTACAGGGGGCTCTGCTGGAGGACATTTCTGTACAGGGGGGCTCTGCTGGAGGACATTTCTGTACAGGGGGGCTCTGCTGGAGGACATTTCTGTACAGGGGGGCTCTGCTGGAGGACATTTCTGTACAGGGGACTCTGCTGGAGGACATTTCTGTACAGGGGGCTCTGCTGGAGGACATTTCTGTACAGGGGGGCTCTGCTGGAGGACATTTCTGTACAGGGGGGCTCTGCTGGAGGACATTTCTGTACAGGGGGCTCTGCTGGAGGACATTTCTGTACAGGGGGGCTCTGCTGGAGGACATTTCTGTACAGGGGGGCTCTGCTGGAGGACATTTCTGTACAGGGGGGCTCTGCTGGAGGACATTTCTGTACAGGGGGCTCTGCTGGAGGACATTTCTGTACAGGGGGGCTCTGCTGGAGGACATTTCTGTACAGGGGGGCTCTGCTGGAGGACATTTCTGTACAGGGGGCTCTGCTGGAGGACATTTCTGTACAGGGGGCTCTGCTGGAGGACATTTCTGTACAGGGGGCTCTGCTGGAGGACATTTCTGTACAGGGGGGCTCTGCTGGAGGACATTTCTGTACAGGGGGCTCTGCTGGAGGACATTTCTGTACAGGGGGCTCTGCTGGAGGACATTTCTGTACAGGGGGCTCTGCTGGAGGACATTTCTGTACAGGGGGCTCTGCTGGAGGACATTTCTGTACAGGGGGGCTCTGCTGGAGGACATTTCTGTACAGGGGGCTCTGCTGGAGGACATTTCTGTACAGGGGGCTCTGCTGGAGGACATTTCTGTACAGGGGACTCTGCTGGAGGACATTTCTGTACAGGGGGCTCTGCTGGAGGACATTTCTGTACAGGGGGGCTCTGCTGGAGGACATTTCTGTACAGGGGGGCTCTGCTGGAGGACATTTCTGTACAGGGGGCTCTGCTGGAGGACATTTCTGTACAGGGGGGCTCTGCTGGAGGACATTTCTGTACAGGGGGGCTCTGCTGGAGGACATTTCTGTACAGGGGGGCTCTGCTGGAGGACATTTCTGTACAGGGGGCTCTGCTGGAGGACATTTCTGTACAGGGGGGCTCTGCTGGAGGACATTTCTGTACAGGGGGGCTCTGCTGGAGGACATTTCTGTACAGGGGGCTCTGCTGGAGGACATTTCTGTACAGGGGGCTCTGCTGGAGGACATTTCTGTACAGGGGGCTCTGCTGGAGGACATTTCTGTACAGGGGGGCTCTGCTGGAGGACATTTCTGTACAGGGGGCTCTGCTGGAGGACATTTCTGTACAGGGGGCTCTGCTGGAGGACATTTCTGTACAGGGGGCTCTGCTGGAGGACATTTCTGTACAGGGGACTCTGCTGGAGGACATTTCTGTACAGGGGGACTCTGCTGGAGGACATTTCTGTACAGGGGGCTCTGCTGGAGGACATTTCTGTACAGGGGGCTCTGCTGGAGGACATTTCTGTACAGGGGGCTCTGCTGGAGGACATTTCTGTACAGGGGGCTCTGCTGGAGGACATTTCTGTACAGGGGGCTCTGCTGGAGGACATTTCTGTAAAGGGGGCTCTGCTGGAGGACATTTCTGTACAGGGGGCTCTGCTGGAGGACATTTCTGTACAGGGGGGCTCTGCTGGAGGACATTTCTGTACAGGGGGGCTCTGCTGGAGGACATTTCTGTACAGGGGGCTCTGCTGGAGGACATTTCTGTACAGGGGGCTCTGCTGGAGGACATTTCTGTACAGGGGGCTCTGCTGGAGGACATTTCTGTACAGGGGGCTCTGCTGGAGGACATTTCTGTACAGGGGGCTCTGCTGGAGGACATTTCTGTACAGGGGGCTCTGCTGGAGGACATTTCTGTACAGGGGGCTCTGCTGGAGGACATTTCTGTACAGGGGGGCTCTGCTGGAGGACATTTCTGTACAGGGGGCTCTGCTGGAGGACATTTCTGTACAGGGGGCTCTGCTGGAGGACATTTCTGTACAGGGGGCTCTGCTGGAGGACATTTCTGTACAGGGGGCTCTGCTGGAGGACATTTCTGTACAGGGGGACTCTGCTGGAGGACATTTCTGTACAGGGGGCTCTGCTGGAGGACATTTCTGTACAGGGGGCTCTGCTGGAGGACATTTCTGTACAGGGGGCTCTGCTGGAGGACATTTCTGTACAGGGGGGCTCTGCTGGAGGACATTTCTGTACAGGGGACTCTGCTGGAGGACATTTCTGTACAGGGGGCTCTGCTGGAGGACATTTCTGTACAGGGGACTCTGCTGGAGGACATTTCTGTACAGGGGGGCTCTGCTGGAGGACATTTCTGTACAGGGGGCTCTGCTGGAGGACATTTCTGTACAGGGGGACTCTGCTGTGGACATTTCTGTAAAGGGGGGCTCTGCTGGAGGACATTTCTGTACAGGGGGCTCTGCTGGAGGACATTTCTGTACAGGGGACTCTGCTGGAGGACATTTCTGTACAGGGGGGCTCTGCTGGAGGACATTTCTGTACAGGGGGCTCTGCTGGAGGACATTTCTGTACAGGGGGACTCTGCTGTGGACATTTCTGTAAAGGGGGGCTCTGCTGGAGGACATTTCTGTACAGGGGGCTCTGCTGGAGGACATTTCTGTACAGGGGGGCTCTGCTGGAGGACATTTCTGTACAGGGGGCTCTGCTGGAGGACATTTCTGTACAGGGGGCTCTGCTGGAGGACATTTCTGTACAGGGGGCTCTGCTGGAGGACATTTCTGTACAGGGGGCTCTGCTGGAGGACATTTCTGTACAGGGGGGCTCTGCTGGAGGACATTTCTGTACAGGGGGCTCTGCTGGAGGACATTTCTGTACAGGGGGGCTCTGCTGGAGGACATTTCTGTACAGGGGGCTCTGCTGGAGGACATTTCTGTACAGGGGGCTCTGCTGGAGGACATTTCTGTACAGGGGGCTCTGCTGGAGGACATTTCTGTACAGGGGGCTCTGCTGGAGGACATTTCTGTACAGGGGGCTCTGCTGGAGGACATTTCTGTACAGGGGGCTCTGCTGGAGGACATTTCTGTACAGGGGGCTCTGCTGGAGGACATTTCTGTACAGGGGGCTCTGCTGGAGGACATTTCTGTACAGGGGGCTCTGCTGGAGGACATTTCTGTACAGGGGGCAGGTGCAGCCATTACCCTATGAGGATACAGGTGCAGCCATTACCCTATGAGGATACAGGTGCAGCCATTACCCTATGAGGATACAGGTGCAGCCATTACCCTATGAGGATACAGGTGCAGCCATTACCCTATGAGGATACAGGTGCAGCCATTACCCTATGAGGATACAGGTGATTCCTGCTCTGCAGATATCACTATACAGGTGCAGATCTCTCTCCCTACCTACCTACCTGTGCCGACCACAGGAAGGTAAGTGGGTGTAGGATTGTGGCAGAGGTCTCTTACCCGCTGGGGCAGGATCTTGTCGGCCATCTTCCTCCTCTTGGTGCTGGATATTGGATACAAATGAGCAGTGATGTTATATTATATATTATATATTATATAGTGATGTTATATTATATAGTGATGTTATATTATATATTATATAGTGATGTTATATTATATATTATATAGCGATGTTATATTATATATTATATAGTGATGTTATATATTATATAGTGATGTTATATATTATATAGTGATGTTATATTATATATTATATAGTGATGTTATATTATATATTATATAGTGATGTTATATTATATATTATATAGTGATGTTATATTATATATTATATAGTGATGTTATATTATATATTATATAGTGATGTTATATTATATATTATATAGTGATGTTATATTATATATTATATAGTGATGTTATATTATATATTATATAGTGATGTTATATTATATATTATATAGTGATGTTATATTATATATTATATAGTGATGTTATATTATATATTATATAGTGATGTTATATTATATATTATATAGTGATGTTATATTATATATTATATAGTGATGTTATATTATATATTATATAGTGATGTTATATATTATATAGTGATGTTATATATTATATAGTGATGTTATATTATATATTATATAGTGATGTTATATTATATATTATATAGTGATGTTATATTATATATTATATAGTGATGTTATATTATATATTATATAGTGATGTTATATTATATATTATATAGTGATGTTATATTATATATTATATAGTGATGTTATATATTATATAGTGATGTTATATATTATATAGTGATGTTATATATTATATAGTGATGTTATATTATATATTATATAGTGATGTTATATTATATATTATATAGTGATGTTATATTATATATTATATAGTGATGTTATATTATATATTATATAGTGATGTTATATTATATATTATATAGCGATGTTATATTATATATTATATAGTGATGTTATATTATATATTATATAGTGATGTTATATTATATATTATATAGTGATGTTATATTATATATTATATAGCGATGTTACATTATATATTATATAGCGATGTTATATTATATATTATATAGCGATGTTATATTATATATTATATAGTGATGTTATATTATATATTATATAGTGATGTTATATTATATATTATATAGTGATGTTATATTATATATTATATAGTGATGTTATATTATATATTATATAGTGATGTTATATTATATATTATATATGATGTTATATTATATATTATATAGTGATGTTATATTATATATATATAGTGATGTTATATTATATATTATATAGCGATGTTATATTATATATTATATAGTGATGTTATATATATATTATATAGTGATGTTATATTATATATTATATAGCGATGTTATATTATATATTATATAGTGATGTTATATTATATATTATATAGTGATGTTATATTATATAGTGATGTTATATTATATATATATAGTGATGTTATATTATATATTATATAGTGATGTTATATTATATATTATATAGTGATGTTATATTATATATTATATAGCGATGTTATATTATATATTATATAGTGATGTTATATTATATATTATATAGCGATGTTACATTACTATATTATAGTGTTGTTACAATGTTATAAAGTCTCTCACCTCCTGCTCCGCCCCTGTGTGGGCGTGGTTTGCTGCTGGACCTGTGGTGGGGCTGAGCGTTTTCTTGTCGGTTCCATCACTGCTGTGGGAATCCCTGGACGGACAGAGGGGCTTCCTCCAAACGGTGGTCCTGGGGGGCCCATGGGAGCCCCTTGATGAGGCATCCGGGCCCCTGAAGGCATCCCAGGGCGCTGGAAGGAGGAGACAAGATCATGTGACGACACAATGTACATCACCAGGCTTAATCCTTCACCTATATACTGGGGATGATGGGAGGAGTAGTATATACAGCAGGGGGATACAGAGGACAGGTCATATACTCTATATACTGGGGATGATGGGAGGAGTAGTATATGCAGCAGGGGGATACAGAGGACAGGTCTTATACTCTATATACTGGGGATGATGGGAGGAGTAGTATATACAGCAGGGAGATACAGAGGACAGGTCATATACTCTATATACTGGGGATGATGGGAGGAGTAGTATATACAGCAGGGAGATACAGAGGACAGGTCATATA
Organism: Engystomops pustulosus; assembly: GCF_040894005.1. NCBI lineage: Eukaryota > Metazoa > Chordata > Amphibia > Anura > Leptodactylidae > Engystomops > Engystomops pustulosus. The sequence continues at coordinate 45,449 of NW_027285294.1, read as the reverse complement.
CTCTATATACTGGGGATGATGGGAGGAGTAGTATATACAGCAGGGGGATACAGAGGACAGGTCTTATACTCTATATACTGGGGATGATGGGAGGAGTAGTATATACAGCAGGGGGATACAGAGGACAGGTCTTATACTCTATATACTGGGGATGATGGGAGGAGTAGTATATGCAGCAGGGGGATACAGAGGACAGGTCTTATACTCTATATACTGGGGATGATGGGAGGAGTAGTATATACAGCAAAGGGATACAGAGGACAGGTCTTATACTCTATATACTGGGGATGATGGGAGGAGTAGTATATACAGCAGAGGGATACAGAAGACAGGTCTTATACTCTATATACTGGGGATGATGGGAGGAGTAGTATATACAGCAGGGGGATACAGAGGACAGGTCTTATACTCTATATACTGGGGATGATGGGAGGAGTAGTATATACAGCAGGGGGATACAGAGGACAGGTCTTATACTCTATATACTGGGGATGATGGGAGGAGTAGTATATACAGCAGGGAGATACAGAGGACAGGTCATATACTCTATATACTGGGGATGATGGGAGGAGTAGTATATACAGCAGGGAGATACAGAGGACAGGTCATATACTCTATATACTGGGGATGATGGGAGGAGTAGTATATACAGCAGGGGGATACAGAGGACAGGTCTTATACTCTATATACTGGGGATGATGGGAGGAGTAGTATATACAGCAGGGGGATACAGAGGACAGGTCTTATACTCTATATACTGGGGATGATGGGAGGAGTAGTATATGCAGCAGGGGGATACAGAGGACAGGTCTTATACTCTATATACTGGGGATGATGGGAGGAGTAGTATATACAGCAGAGGGATACAGAGGACAGGTCTTATACTCTATATACTGGGGATGATGGGAGGAGTAGTATATACAGCAGAGGGATACAGAAGACAGGTCTTATACTCTATATACTGGGGATGATGGGAGGAGTAGTATATACAGCAGGGGGATACAGAGGACAGGTCTTATACTCTATATACTGGGGATGATGGGAGGAGTAGTATATACAGCAGGGGGATACAGAGGACAGGTCTTATACTCTATATACTGGGGATGATGGGAGGAGTAGTATATACAGCAGGGGGATACAGAGGACAGGTCTTATACTCTATATACTGGGGATGATGGGAGGAGTAGTATATGCAGCAGGGGGATACAGAGGACAGGTCTTATACTCTATATACTGGGGATGATGGGAGGAGTAGTATATACAGCAGGGGGATACAGAGGACAGGTCATATACTCTTTATACGGGGATGATGGGAGAAGTAGTATATGCAGCAGGGGGATACAGAGGACAGGTCTTATACTCTATATACTGGGGATGATGGGAGGAGTAGTATATACAGCAGAGGGATACAGAGGACAGGTCTTATACTCTATATACTGGGGATGATGGGAGGAGTAGTATATACAGCAGGGGGATACAGAGGACAGGTCTTATACTCTATATACTGGGGATGATGGGAGGAGTAGTATATACAGCAGGGGGATACAGAGGACAGGTCTTATACTCTATATACTGGGGATGATGGGAGGAGTAGTATATACAGCAGGGGGATACAGAGGACAGGTCTTATACTCTATATACTGGGGATGATGGGAGGAGTAGTATATACAGCAGGGGGATACAGAGGACAGGTCTTATACTCTATATACTGGGGATGATGGGAGGAGTAGTATATACAGCAGGGGGATACAGAGGACAGGTCTTATACTCTATATACTGGGGATGATGGGAGGAGTAGTATATACAGCAGAGGGATACAGAGGACAGGTCTTATACTCTATATACTGGGGATGATGGGAGGAGTAGTATATACAGCAGGGGGATACAGAGGACAGGTCATATACTCTATATACTGGGGATGATGGGAGGAGTAGTATATACAGCAGGGGGATACAGAGGACAGGTCTTATACTCTATATACTGGGGATGATGGGAGGAGTAGTATATACAGCAGAGGGATACAGAGGACAGGTCTTATACTCTATATACGGGGATGATGGGAGGAGTAGTATATACAGCAGAGGGATACAGAGGACAGGTCTTATACTCTATATACTGGGGATGATGGGAGGAGTAGTATATACAGCAGAGGGATACAGAGGACAGGTCTTATACTCTATATACTGGGGATGATGGGAGGAGTAGTATATACAGCAGAGGGATACAGAGGACAGGTCTTATACTCTATATACTGGGGATGATGGGAGGAGTAGTATATACAGCAGAGGGATACAGAGGACAGGTCATATACTCTATATACTGGGGATGATGGGAGGAGTAGTATATACAGCAGAGGGATACAGAGGACAGGTCTTATACTCTATATACTGGGGATGATGGGAGGAGTAGTATATACAGCAGGGGGATACAGAGGACAGGTCTTATACTCTATATACTGGGGATGATGGGAGGAGTAGTATATACAGCAGAGGGATACAGAGGACAGGTCTTATACTCTATATACTGGGGACGATGGGAGGAGTAGTATATACAGCAGGGGGATACAGAGGACAGGTCTTATACTCTATATACTGGGGATGATGGGAGGAGTAGTATATACAGCAGGGGGATACAGAGGACAGGTCTTATACTCTATATACTGGGGATGATGGGAGGAGTAGTATATACAGCAGGGGGATACAGAGGACAGGTCTTATACTCTATATACTGGGGATGATGGGAGGAGTAGTATATACAGCAGGGAGATACAGAGGACAGGTCATATACTCTATATACTGGGGATGATGGGAGGAGTAGTATATACAGCAGAGGGATACAGAGGACAGGTCTTATACTCTATATACTGGGGATGATGGGAGGAGTAGTATATGCAGCAGGGGGATACAGAGGACAGGTCTTATACTCTATATACTGGGGATGATGGGAGGAGTAGTATATGCAGCAGGGGGATACAGAGGACAGGTCTTATACTCTATATACTGGGGATGATGGGAGGAGTAGTATATACAGCAGGGGGATACAGAGGACAGGTCTTATACTCTATATACTGGGGATGATGGGAGGAGTAGTATATACAGCAGGGGGATACAGAGGACAGGTCTTATACTCTATATACTGGGGATGACGGGAGTAGTAGTATATACAGCAGGGGGATACAGAAGACAGGTCTTATACTCTATATACTGGGGATGATGGGAGGAGTAGTATATACAGCAGAGGGATACAGAGGACAGGTCTTATACTCTATATACTGGGGATGATGGGAGGAGTAGTAGTATATACAGCAGGGGGATACAGAGGACAGGTGATATACAGTATATACTAAAAGATTAGAAGTAGGGGGGTGTAGCTTGTGGCTTAGGATGTAGTTGCCCCTTCCCTCTGGAGTTGCCCCTCACTCACCACACCGTGCACCAGGAACTCAAACAGTTTGCTCTTAGTTGCCCTGCGAGCTCCACCGGTGGCATCATCTGTTGCCATCCCCTCAGAGCCCCCCAGCAGTCGCCTCCCCTCAGAGCCCCCCAGCAGTCGCCTCCCCTCAGAGCCCCCCAGCAGTCGCCTCCCCTCAGAGCCCCCCAGCAGTCGCCTCCCCTCAGAGCCCCCCAGCAGTCGCCTCCCCTCAGAGCTCCCCAGCAGTCGCCTCCCCTCAGAGCTCCCCAGCAGTCGCCTCCCCTCAGAGCTCCCCAGCAGTCGTCTCCCCTCAGAGCTCCCCAGCAGACGTCTCCCCTCAGAGCTCCCCAGCAGTCGCCTCCCCTCAGAGCTCCCCAGCAGACGTCTCCCCTCAGAGCTCCCCAGCAGACGTCTCCCTTCAGAGCTCCCCAGCAGTCGCCTCCCCTCAGAGCTCCCCAGCAGTCGCCTCCCGTCAGAGCTCCCCAGCAGTCGCCTCCCCTCAGAGCCCCCCAGCAGTCGCCTCCCCTCAGAGCCCCCCAGCAGTCGCCTCCCCTCAGAGCCCCCCAGCAGTCGCCTCCCCTCAGAGCCCCCCAGCAGTCGCCTCCCCTCAGAGCCCCCCAGCAGTCGCCTCCCCTCAGAGCCCCCCAGCAGTCGCCTCCCCTCAGAGCTCCCCAGCAGTCGCCTCCCGTCAGAGCTCCCCAGCAGTCGCCTCCCGTCAGAGCTCCCCAGCAGTCGTCTCCCCTCAGAGCTCCCCAGCAGTCGCCTCCCCTCAGAGCCCCCCAGCAGTCGCCTCCCCTCAGAGCCCCCCAGCAGTCGCCTCCCCTCAGAGCTCCCCAGCAGTCGTCTCCCCTCAGATGTCCCCCAGCAGTCGCCTCCCTCAGATGTCCCCCAGCAGACGTCTCCCCTCAGAGCTCCCCAGCAGACGTCTCCCCTCAGAGCCCCCCAGCAGTCGCCTCCCCACAGAGCTCCCACAGAGCTTCCCAGCAGTCGTCTCCCCTCAGATGTCCCCTAGCAGTTGTCTCCCCTCAGAGCTCCCCAGCAGTCGCCTCCCCTCAGATGTCCCCCAGCAGTCGTCTCCCCTCAGATGTCCCCCAGCAGACGTCTCCCCTCAGATGTCCCCCAGCAGACGTCTCCCCTCAGATGTCCCCCAGCAGACGTCTCCCCTCAAATGTCCCCCAGCAGACGTCTCCCCTCAGATGTCCCCCAGCAGACGTCTCCCCTCAGATGTCCCCCAGCAGACGTCTCCCCTCAGATGTCCCCCAGCAGTCGTCTCCCCTCAGAGCCCCCCAGCAGTCGTCTCCCCTCAGATGTCCCCCAGCAGTCGTCTCCCCTCAGATGTCCCCCAGCAGTCGTCTCCCCTCAGATGTCCCCCAGCAGTCGTCTCCCCTCAGATGTCCCACAGCAGTCGTCTCCCCTCAGATGTCCCACAGCAGTCGTCTCCCCTCAGAGCCCCCCAGCAGACGTCTCCCCTCAGAGCCCCCCAGCAGTTGTCTCCCCTCAGAGCCCCCCAGCAGTCGCCTCCCCTCAGATGTCCCCCAGCAGTCGTCTCCCCTCAGATGTCCCCCAGCAGACGTCTCCCCTCAGATGTCCCCCAGCAGACGTCTCCCCTCAGATGTCCCCCAGCAGACGTCTCCCCTCAGATGTCCCCCAGCAGACGTCTCCCCTCAGATGTCCCCCAGCAGACGTCTCCCCTCAGATGTCCCCCAGCAGACGTCTCCCCTCAGATGTCCCCCAGCAGTCGTCTCCCCTCAGATGTCCCCCAGCAGTCGTCTCCCCTCAGAGCTCCCCAGCAGACGTCTCCCCTCAGAGCTCCCCAGCAGTCGCCTCCCCTCAGATGTCCCCCAGCAGTCGTCTCCCCTCAGATGTCCCCCAGCAGTCGTCTCCCCTCAGAGCTCCCCAGCAGTCGTCTCCCCTCAGATGTCCCCCAGCAGTCGTCTCCCCTCAGATGTCCCCCAGCAGTCGTCTCCCCTCAGATGTCCCACAGCAGTCGTCTCCCCTCAGATGTCCCACAGCAGTCGTCTCCCCTCAGAGCCCCCCAGCAGACGTCTCCCCTCAGAGCCCCCCAGCAGTCGTCTCCCAGCAGTCGTCTCCCCTCAGATGTCCCCCAGCAGTCGTCTCCCCTCAGATGTCCCCCAGCAGTCGTCTCCCCTCAGATGTCCCCCAGCAGTCGTCTCCCCTCTTGTTGCCCACCAGCAGTCGTCTCCCCTCAGATGTCCCCCAGCAGTCGTCTCCCCTCAGAGCCCCCCAGCAGTCGTCTCCCCTCTTGTTGCCCCCCAGCAGTCGTCTCCCCTCTTGTTGCCCCCCAGCAGTCGTCTCCCCTCTTGTTGCCCACCACTGACTCTTGCAGGGTTGGTGCAGTTCCCTGGCAGTTGTGCCCCCAGTATCCCGTCGTCTCTCGCTCTGACTCCTCTCCTGATCCTGCGGGGGTCTCCCAGGGCTGCGCTGAGGGCCCACTCTCCACCCTCCAGCTGCTGAATTCCTTCCACTGATAAGACAGGAATAGCAGCAGCCCAAGACCCTGATGGAGACTGTCTCCTGAGCCCAGCTGTCTCGCTCCGTCTCTGGCTGTCTAACGTTCAGCTGTCGCTGCCTGTCATGACATGGGATTCGCCATAAGGGAGAGACGAACCGAGACCCCCCGAGACCCCTCCAGACGCTTTATTATGAGACAGCGGCCTCCAAACAGAAAGTTCTCATAACTCTGAGCAGCGAGACATAACATCCAGGGTCCGGCTATGTACGGCTGTATACTGTGCAGAGCCCCCCCCCCCCCCCGGGTATATACTGATCCTCCAGAGCCTCTGTATACTGTGCAGAGCCCCCTGATATATACTGATCCTCCACAGCCTCTGTATACTGTGCAGAGCCCCCTGATATATACTGATCCTCCACAGCCTCTGTACACTGTGCAGAGCCCCCTGATATATACTGATCCTCCACAGCCTCTGTATACTGTGCAGAGCCACCCCCCCCCCGGGTATATACTGATCCTCCACAGCCTCTGTATACTGTGCAGAGCCCCCCGATATATACTGATCCTCCACAGCCTCTGTATACTGTGCAGAACCCCCGATATATACTGATCCTCCACAGCCTCTGTATACTGTCCAGAGCCCCTCGATATATACTGATCCTCCACAGCCTCTGTATACTGTGCAGAGCCCCCTGATATATACTGATCCTCCACAGCCTCTGTATACTGTGAAGAGCCCCCCCATATATACTGATCCTCCACAGCCTCTGTATACTGTGCAGAGCCCCCCCCTGGGTATATACTGATCCTCCACAGCCTCTGTATACTGTGCAGAGCCCCCGATATATACTGATCCTCCACAGCCTCTGTATACTGTGCAGAGCCCCCCATATATACTGATCCTCCACAGCCTCTGTATACTGTGCAGAGCCCCCCCCCCCCGGGTATATACTGATCCAACACCGCCTCTGTATACTGTGCAGAGCCCCCCCCCCCCCCCGAGTATATACTAATCCTCCACAGCCTCTGTATACTGTGCAGAGCCCCCTGATATATACTGATCCTCCACAGCCTCTGTATACTGTGCAGAGCCCCCCCCCCGGGTATATACTGATCCAACACCGCCTCTGTATACTGTGCAGAGCCCCCCCCCCCCCGAGTATATACTAATCCTCCACAGCCTCTGTATACTGTGCAGGGCCCCCCCCCCCCGAGTATATACTAATCCTCCACAGCCTCTGTATACTGTGCAGAGCCCCCTGATATATACTGATCCTCCACAGCCTCTGTATGCTGTGCAGAGCCCCCTGATATATACTGATCCTCCACAGCCTCTGTATACTGTGCAGAGCCCCCTGATATATACTGATCCTCCACAGCCTCTGTATACTGTGCAGAGCCCCCCGATATATACTGATCCTCCACAGCCTCTGTATACTGTGCAGAGCCCCCTGATATATACTGATCCTCCACAGCCTCTGTATACTGTGCAGAGCCCCCTGATATATACTGATCCTCCAGAGCCTCTGTATACTGTGCAGAGCCCCCCCATATATACTGATCCTCCACAGCCTCTGTATACTGTGCAGAGCCCCCTGATATATACTGATCCTCCAGAGCCTCTGTATACTGTGCAGAGCCCCCTGATATATACTGATCCTCCACAGCCTCTGTATACTGTGCAGAGCCCCCTGATATATACTGATCCTCCAGAGCCTCTGTATACTGTGCAGAGCCCCCCGATATATACTGATCCTCCACAGCCTCTGTATACTGTGCAGAGCCCCCCATATATACTGATCCTCCACAGCCTCTGTATACTGTGCAGAGCCCCCCATATATACTGATCCTCCAGAGCCTCTGTATACTGTGCAGAGCCCCCTGATATATACTGATCCTCCACAGCCTCTGTATACTGTGCAGAGCCCCCTGATATATACTGATCCTCCACAGCCTCTGTATACTGTGCAGAGCCCCCCGATATATACTGATCCTCCACAGCCTCTGTATACTGTGCAGAGCCCCCCATATATACTGATCCTCCACAGCCTCTGTATACTGTGCAGAGCCCCCTGATATATACTGATCCTCCACAGCCTCTGTATACTGTGCAGAGCCCCCCGGTATATACTGATCCTCCACAGCCTCTGTATACTGTGCAGAGCCCCCTGATATATACTGATCCACCACAGCCTCTGTATACTGTGCAGAGCCCCCCGATATATACTGATCCTCCACAGCCTCTGTATACTGTGCAGAGCCCCCCCCTGGGTATATACTGATCCTCCACAGCCTCTGTATACTGTGCAGAGCCCCCCGATATATACTGATCCTCCACAGCCTCTGTATACTGTGCAGAGCCCCCCGATATATACTGATCCTCCACAGCCTCTGTATACTGTGCAGAACCCCCGATATATACTGATCCTCCACAGCCTCTGTATACTGTGCAGAGCCACCGATATATACTGATCCTCCACAGCCTCTGTATACTGTGCAGAGCCCCCTGATATATACTGATCCTCCACAGCCTCTGTATACTGTGCAGAGCCACCGATATATACTGATCCTCCACAGCCTCTGTATACTGTGCAGAGCCCCCCGATATATACTGATCCTCCACAGCCTCTGTATGCTGTGCAGAGCACCCCGGTATATACTGATCCTCCACAGCCTCTGTATACTGTGCAGAGCCCCCTGATATATACTGATCCTCCAGAGCCTCTGTATACTGTGCAGAGCCCCCTGATATATACTGATCCTCCAGAGCCTCTGTATACTGTGCAGAGCCCCCCGGTATATACTGATCCTCCACAGCCTCTGTATGCTGTGCAGAGCCCCCGATATATACTGATCCTCCACAGCCTCTGTATACTGTGCAGAGCCCCCTGATATATACTGATCCTCCAGAGCCTCTGTATACTGTGCAGAGCCCCCCGATATATACTGATCCTCCAGAGCCTCTGTATACTGTGCAGAGCCTCCCGATATATACTGATCCTCCACAGCTTCTGTATACTGTGCAGAGCCCCCCGGTATATACTGATCCTCCACAGCCTCTGTATGCTGTGCAGAGCCCCCGATATATACTGATCCTCCACAGCCTCTGTATACTGTGCAGAGCCCCCTGATATATACTGATCCTCCACAGCCTCTGTATACTGTGCAGAGCCCCCTGATATATACTGATCCTCCAGAGCCTCTGTATACTGTGCAGAGCCCCCCGATATATACTGATCCTCCACAGCCTCTGTATACTGTGCAGAGCCCCCCGATATATACTGATCCTCCACAGCCTCTGTATACTGTGCAGAGCCACCGATATATACTGATCCTCCACAGCCTCTGTATACTGTGCAGAGCCCCCTGATATATACTGATCCTCCAGAGCCTCTGTATACTGTGCAGAGCCCCCCGATATATACTGATCCTCCACAGCCTCTGTATACTGTGCAGAGCCCCCCGATATATACTGATCCTCCACAGCCTCTGTATACTGTGCAGAGCCACCGATATATACTAATCCTCCACAGCCTCTGTATACTGTGCAGAGCCACCGATATATACTGATCCTCCACAGCTTCTGTATACTGTGCAGAGCCCCCTGATATATACTGATCCTCCACAGCCTCTGTATACTGTGCAGAGCCCCCTGATATATACTGATCCTCCACAGCCTCTGTATACTGTGCAGAGCCCCCCGATATATACTGATCCTCCACAGCCTCTGTATACTGTGCAGAGCCCCCCATATATACTGATCCTCCACAGCCTCTGTATACTGTGCAGAGCCCCCCGATATATACTGATCCTCCACAGCCTCTGTATACTGTGCAGAGCCCCCCCATATATACTGATCCTCCACAGCCTCTGTATACTGTGCAGAGCCCCCCGATATATACTGATCCTCCACAGCCTCTGTATACTGTGCAGAGCCCCCCATATATACTGATCCTCCACAGCCTCTGTATACTGTGCAGAGCCCCCTGATATATACTGATCCTCCACAGCCTCTGTATACTGTGCAGAGCCCCCCGGTATATACTGATCCTCCACAGCCTCTGTATACTGTGCAGAGCCCCCTGATATATACTGATCCACCACAGCCTCTGTATACTGTGCAGAGCCACCGATATATACTGATCCTCCACAGCATCTGTATACTGTGCAGAGCCCCCCCCCCCCCCGATATATATACTGATCCTCCACAGCCTCTGTATACTGTCCAGAGCCCCCGATATATACTGATCCTCCACAGCCTCTGTATACTGTGCAGAGCCCCCCGATATATACTGATCCTCCACAGCCTCTGTATACTGTGCAGAGCCCCCCCCTGGGTATATACTGATCCTCCACAGCCTCTGTATACTGTGCAGAGCCCCCCGATATATACTGATCCTCCACAGCCTCTGTATACTGTGCAGAGCCCCCCGATATATACTGATCCTCCACAGCCTCTGTATACTGTGCAGAGCCCCTGATATATACTGATCCTCCACAGCCTCTGTATACTGTGCAGAACCCCCGATATATACTGATCCTCCACAGCCTCTGTATACTGTGCAGAGCCACCGATATATACTGATCCTCCACAGCCTCTGTATACTGTGCAGAGCCCCCTGATATATACTGATCCTCCACAGCCTCTGTATACTGTGCAGAGCCACCGATATATACTGATCCTCCACAGCCTCTGTATACTGTGCAGAGCCACCGATATATACTGATCCTCCACAGCCTCTGTATACTGTGCAGAGCCCCCCCGATATATACTGATCCTCCACAGCCTCTGTATACTGTGCAGAGCCCCCTGATATATACTGATCCTCCACAGCCTCTGTATACTGTGCAGAACCCCCCGATATATACTGATCCTCCACAGCCTCTGTATACTGTGCAGAGCCCCCTGATATATACTGATCCTCCACCGCCTCTGTATACTGTCCAGAGCCCCTCGATATATACTGATCCTCCACAGCCTCTGTATACTGTGCAGAGCCCCCCGATATATACTGATCCTCCACAGCCTCTGTATGCTGTGCAGAGCACCCCGGTATATACTGATCCTCCACAGCCTCTGTATGCTGTGCAGAGCCCCCTGATATATACTGATCCTCCAGAGCCTCTGTATACTGTGCAGAGCCCCCTGATATATACTGATCCTCCAGAGCCTCTGTATACTGTGCAGAGCCCCCCGGTATATACTGATCCTCCACAGCCTCTGTATGCTGTGCAGAGCCCCCGATATATACTGATCCTCCACAGCCTCTGTATACTGTGCAGAGCCCCCTGATATATACTGATCCTCCAGAGCCTCTGTATACTGTGCAGAGCCCCCTGATATATACTGATCCTCCAGAGCCTCTGTATACTGTGCAGAGCCCCCTGATATATACTGATCCTCCACAGCCTCTGTATACTGTGCAGAGCCCCCCGATAAATACTGATCCTCCACAGCCTCTGTATACTGTGCAGAGCCCCCCCCCCCCGGGTATATACTAATCCTCCACAGCCTCTGTATACTGTGCAGAGCCACCGATATATACTGATCCTCCACAGCTTCTGTATACTGTGCAGAGCCCCCTGATATATACTGATCCTCCACAGCCTCTGTATACTGTGCAGAGCCCCCCGATATATACTGATCCTCCACAGCCTCTGTATACTGTGCAGAGCCCCCTGATATATACTGATCCTCCACAGCCTCTGTATACTGTGCAGAGCCACCGATATATACTGATCCTCCACAGCCTCTGTATACTGTGCAGAGCCACCGATATATACTGATCCTCCACAGCCTCTGTATACTGTGCAGAGCCCCCCGATATATACTGATCCTCCACCGCCTCTGTATACTGTCCAGAGCCCCCGATATATACTGATCCTCCACAGCCTCTGTATACTGTGCAGAGCCCCCCGATATATACTGATCCTCCACAGCCTCTGTATACTGTGCAGAGCCCCCCAATATATACTGATCCTCCACAGCCTCTGTATACTGTGCAGAGCCCCCTGATATATACTGATCCTCCACAGCCTCTGTATACTGTGCAGAGCCCCCCGGTATATACTGATCCTCCACCGCCTCTGTATACTGTCCAGAGCCCCCGATATATACTGATCCTCCACAGCCTCTGTATACTGTGCAGAGCCCCCTGATATATACTGATCCTCCACAGCCTCTGTATACTGTGCAGAGCCCCCCGGTATATACTGATCCTCCACAGCCTCTGTATACTGTGCAGAGCCACCCCCCCCCGGGTATATACTGATCCTCCACAGCCTCTGTATACTGTGCAGAGCCCCCTGATATATACTGATCCTCCACAGCCTCTGTATACTGTGCAGAACCCCCGATATATACTGATCCTCCACAGCCTCTGTATACTGTGCAGAGCCCCCCGATATATACTGATCCACCACAGCCTCTGTATACTGTGCAGAGCCCCCCCCCCCCGGGTATATACTGATCCAACACCGCCTCTGTATACTGTGCAGAGCCCCCCCCCCCCGGGTATATACTGATCCTCCACAGCCTCTGTATACTGTGCAGAGCCCCCCCGATATATACTGATCCTCCACAGCCTCTGTATACTGTGCAGAGCCCCCGATATATACTGATCCTCCACAGCCTCTGTATACTGTGCAGAGCCCCCCGATATATACTGATCCTCCACAGCCTCTGTATACTGTGCAGAGCCCCCCGGGTATATACTGATCCTCCACAGCCTCTGTATACTGTGCAGAGCCCCCTAATATATACTGATCCTCCACAGCCTCTGTATACTGTGCAGAGCCCCCCGATATATACTGATCCTCCAGAGCCTCTGTATACTGTGCAGAGCCACCGATATATACTGATCCTCCACAGCCTCTGTATACTGTGCAGAGCCCCCCCGATATATACTGATCCTCCACAGCCTCTGTATACTGTGCAGAGCCCCCCCCGGGTATATACTGATCCTACAGAGCCTCTGTATACTGTGCAGAGCCCCCGATATATACTGATCCTCCACAGCCTCTGTATACTGTGCAGAGCCCCCTGATATATACTGATCCTCCACAGCCTCTGTATACTGTGCAGAGCCCCCCGGGTATATACTGATCCTCCACAGCCTCTGTATACTGTGCAGAGCCCCCCGATATATACTGATCCTCCACAGCCTCTGTATACTGTGCAGAGCCCCCCCCCCGATATATACTGATCCTCCACAGCCTCTGTATACTGTGCAGAGCCCCCGATATATACTGATCCTCCACAGCCTCTGTATACTGTGCAGAGCCCCCCGATATATACTGATCCTCCACAGCCTCTGTATACTGTGCAGAGCCCCCTGATATATACTGATCCTCCACAGCCTCTGTATACTGTGCAGAACCCCCGATATATACTGATCCTCCACAGCCTCTGTATACTGTGCAGAGCCCCCTGATATATACTGATCCTCCACAGCCTCTGTATACTGTGCAGAGCCCCCCCCCCGATATATACTGATCCTCCACAGCCTCTGTATACTGTGCAGAGCCCCCGATATATACTGATCCTCCACAGCCTCTGTATACTGTGCAGAGCCCCCCGATATATACTGATCCTCCACAGCCTCTGTATACTGTGCAGAGCCCCCCCCCCCCCCGGGTATATACTGATCCTCCAGAGCCTCTGTATACTGTGCAGAGCCCCCTGATATATACTGATCCTCCACCGCCTCTGTATACTGTGCAGAGCCCCCCGATATATACTGATCCTCCAGAGCCTCTGTATACTGTGCAGAGCCCCCCCCCCCCCGGGTATATACTGATCCTCCAGAGCCTCTGTATACTGTGCAGAGCCCCCTGATATATACTGATCCTCCACCGCCTCTGTATACTGTGCAGAGCCCCCCGATATATACTGATCCTCCACAGCCTCTGTATACTGTGCAGAACCCCCGATATATACTGATCCTCCACAGCCTCTGTATACTGTGCAGAACCCCCGATATATACTGATCCTCCACAGCCTCTGTATACTGTGCAGAACCCCCGATATATACTGATCCTCCACAGCTTCTGTATACTGTGCAGAGCCACCGATATATACTGATCCTCCACAGCCTCTGTATACTGTGCAGAGCCCCCCGATATATACTGATCCTCCAGAGCCTCTGTATACTGTGCAGAGCCCCCTGATATATACTGATCCACCACAGCCTCTGTATACTGTGCAGAGCCCCCCCCCCGGGTATATACTGATCCTCCACAGCCTCTGTATACTGTCCAGAGCCCCTCGATATATACTGATCCTCCACAGCCTCTGTATACTGTGCAGAGCCCCCTGATATATACTGATCCTCCACAGCCTCTGTATACTGTGCAGAGCCCCCTGATATATACTGATCCTCCACAGCCTCTGTATACTGTGCAGAGCCCCCTGATATATACTGATCCTCCACCGCCTCTGTATACTGTGCAGAACCCCCGATATATACTGATCCTCCACAGCCTCTGTATACTGTGCAGAGCCCCCCCGATATATACTGATCCTCCACAGCCTCTGTATACTGTGCAGAGCCCCCCCATATATACTGATCCTCCACAGCCTCTGTATACTGTGCAGAGCCCCCCGATATATACTGATCCTCCACCGCCTCTGTATACTGTGCAGAGCCCCCCCATATATACTGATCCTCCACAGCCTCTGTATACTGTGCAGAGCCCCCCGAAATATACTGATCCTCCACAGCCTCTGTATACTGTGCAGAGCCCCCCCCCCGGGTATATACTGATCCTCCACAGCCTCTGTATACTGTGCAGAGCCCCCCGATATATACTGATCCACCACAGCCTCTGTATACTGTGCAGAGCCACCGATATATACTGATCCACCACAGCCTCTGTATACTGTGCAGAGCCCCCTGATATATACTGATCCTCCACAGCCTCTGTATACTGTGCAGAGCCCCCCGATATATACTGATCCTCCACAGCCTCTGTATACTGTGCAGAGCCCCCTGATATATACTGATCCTCCACAGCCTCTGTATACTGTGCAGAGCCCCCTGATATATACTGATCCTCCACAGCCTCTGTATACTGTGCAGAGCCCCCTGATATATACTGATCCTCCACAGCCTCTGTATACTGTGCAGAGCCCCCTGATATATACTGATCCTCCACAGCCTCTGTATACTGTGCAGAGCCCCCTGATATATACTGATCCTCCACAGCCTCTGTATACTGTGCAGAGCCCCCTGATATATACTGATCCTCCACAGCCTCTGTATACTGTGCAGAGCCCCCCATATATACTGATCCTCCACAGCCTCTGTATACTGTGCAGAGCCCCCTGATATATACTGATCCTCCAGAGCCTCTGTATACTGTGCAGAGCCACCGATATATACTGATCCTCCACAGCCTCTGTATACTGTGCAGAGCCCCCCGATATATACTGATCCTCCACAGCCTCTGTATACTGTGCAGAGCCCCCCCATATATACTGATCCTCCACAGCCTCTGTATACTGTGCAGAGCCCCCCGATATATACTGATCCTCCACCGCCTCTGTATACTGTGCAGAGCCCCCCCGATATATACTGATCCTCCACAGCCTCTGTATACTGTGCAGAGCCCCCCCCCCCCGGGTATATACTGATCCTCCACAGCCTCTGTATACTGTGCAGAGCCCCCCGATATATACTGATCCACCACTGCCTCTGTATACTGTGCAGAGCCACCGATATATACTGATCCACCACAGCCTCTGTATACTGTGCAGAGCCACCGATATATACTGATCCTCCACAGCCTCTGTATACTGTGCAGAGCCCCCCGATATATACTGATCCTCCACAGCCTCTGTATACTGTGCAGAGCCACCGATATATACTGATCCTCCACAGCCTCTGTATACTGTGCAGAGCCCCCGATGTATACTGATCCTCCACAGCCTCTGTATACTGTGCAGAGCCCCCCGATATATACTGATCCTCCACAGCCTCTGTATACTGTGCAGAGCCCCCTGATATATACTGATCCTCCACAGCCTCTGTATACTGTGCAGAGCCCCCCAATATATACTGATCCTCCACAGCCTCTGTATACTGTGCAGAGCCCCCTGATATATACTGATCCTCCACAGCCTCTGTATACTGTGCAGAGCCCCCTGATATATACTGATCCTCCAGAGCCTCTGTATACTGTGCAGAGCCCCCCGGTATATACTGATCCTCCACAGCCTCTGTATGCTGTGCAGAGCCCCCGATATATACTGATCCTCCACAGCCTCTGTATACTGTGCAGAGCCCCCTGATATATACTGATCCTCCAGAGCCTCTGTATACTGTGCAGAGCCCCCTGATATACACTGATCCTCCAGAGCCTCTGTATACTGTGCAGAGCCCCCTGATATATACTGATCCTCCACAGCCTCTGTATACTGTGCAGAGCCCCCCGATAAATACTGATCCTCCACAGCCTCTGTATACTGTGCAGAGCCCCCCCCCCCCCGGGTATATACTAATCCTCCACAGCCTCTGTATACTGTGCAGAGCCACCGATATATACTGATCCTCCACAGCTTCTGTATACTGTGCAGAGCCCCCTGATATATACTGATCCTCCACAGCCTCTGTATACTGTGCAGAGCCCCCTGATATATACTGATCCTCCACAGCCTCTGTATACTGTGCAGAGCCCCCCGATATATACTGATCCTCCACAGCCTCTGTATACTGTGCAGAGCCCCCCATATATACTGATCCTCCACAGCCTCTGTATACTGTGCAGAGCCCCCTGATATATACTGATCCTCCACAGCCTCTGTATACTGTGCAGAGCCCCCCGGTATATACTGATCCTCCACAGCCTCTGTATACTGTGCAGAGCCCCCTGATATATACTGATCCACCACAGCCTCTGTATACTGTGCAGAGCCCCCCGATATATACTGATCCTCCACAGCCTCTGTATACTGTGCAGAGCCCCCCCCTGGGTATATACTGATCCTCCACAGCCTCTGTATACTGTGCAGAGCCCCCCGATATATACTGATCCTCCACAGCCTCTGTATACTGTGCAGAACCCCCGATATATACTGATCCTCCACAGCCTCTGTATACTGTGCAGAGCCCCCCCATATATACTGATCCTCCACAGCCTCTGTATACTGTGCAGAGCCCCCCGATATATACTGATCCTCCACAGCCTCTGTATACTGTGCAGAGCCCCTGATATATACTGATCCTCCACAGCCTCTGTATACTGTGCAGAACCCCCGATATATACTGATCCTCCACAGCCTCTGTATACTGTGCAGAGCCCCCCAATATATACTGATCCTCCACAGCCTCTGTATACTGTGCAGAGCCCCCCAATATATACTGATCCTCCACAGCCTCTGTATACTGTGCAGAGCCACCGATATATACTGATCCTCCACAGCCTCTGTATACTGTGCAGAGCCCCCTGATATATACTGATCCTCCACAGCCTCTGTATACTGTGCAGAGCCACCGATATATACTGATCCTCCACAGCCTCTGTATACTGTGCAGAGCCCCCCGATATATACTGATCCTCCACAGCCTCTGTATGCTGTGCAGAGCACCCCGGTATATACTGATCCTCCACAGCCTCTGTATGCTGTGCAGAGCCCCCTGATATATACTGATCCTCCAGAGCCTCTGTATACTGTGCAGAGCCCCCTGATATATACTGATCCTCCAGAGCCTCTGTATACTGTGCAGAGCCCCCCGGTATATACTGATCCTCCACAGCCTCTGTATGCTGTGCAGAGCCCCCGATATATACTGATCCTCCACAGCCTCTGTATACTGTGCAGAGCCCCCTGATATATACTGATCCTCCAGAGCCTCTGTATACTGTGCAGAGCCCCCTGATATATACTGATCCTCCAGAGCCTCTGTATACTGTGCAGAGCCCCCTGATATATACTGATCCTCCACAGCCTCTGTATACTGTGCAGAGCCCCCTGATATATACTGATCCTCCACAGCCTCTGTATACTGTGCAGAGCCCCCCGATGTATACTGATCCTCCACAGCCTCTGTATACTGTGCAGAGCCCCCCGATATATACTGATCCTCCACAGCCTCTGTATACTGTGCAGAGCCCCCTGATATATACTGATCCTCCACAGCCTCTGTATACTGTGCAGAGCCCCCCGATAAATACTGATCCTCCACAGCCTCTGTATACTGTGCAGAGCCCCCCCCCCCCCCGGGTATATACTAATCCTCCACAGCCTCTGTATACTGTGCAGAGCCACCGATATATACTGATCCTCCACAGCTTCTGTATACTGTGCAGAGCCCCCTGATATATACTGATCCTCCAGAGCCTCTGTATACTGTGCAGAGCCCCCTGATATATACTGATCCTCCACAGCCTCTGTATACTGTGCAGAGCCCCCTGATATATACTGATCCTCCACAGCCTCTGTATACTGTGCAGAGCCACCGATATATACTGATCCTCCACAGCCTCTGTATACTGTGCAGAGCCCCCCCCCCCGGGTATATACTGATCCTCCACAGCCTCTGTATACTGTGCAGAGCCACCGATATATACTGATCCTCCACAGCCTCTGTATACTGTGCAGAGCCCCCCGATATATACTGATCCTCCACCGCCTCTGTATACTGTGCAGAGCCCCCGATATATACTGATCCTCCACAGCCTCTGTATACTGTGCAGAGCCCCCCGATATATACTGATCCTCCACAGCCTCTGTATACTGTGCAGAGCCCCCCAATATATACTGATCCTCCACAGCCTCTGTATACTGTGCAGAGCCCCCTGATATATACTGATCCTCCACAGCCTCTGTATACTGTGCAGAGCCCCCCGGTATATACTGATCCTCCACCGCCTCTGTATACTGTCCAGAGCCCCCGATATATACTGATCCTCCACAGCCTCTGTATACTGTGCAGAGCCCCCTGATATATACTGATCCTCCACAGCCTCTGTATACTGTGCAGAGCCCCCCGGTATATACTGATCCTCCACAGCCTCTGTATACTGTGCAGAGCCACCCCCCCCCGGGTATATACTGATCCTCCACAGCCTCTGTATACTGTGCAGAGCCCCCTGATATATACTGATCCTCCACAGCCTCTGTATACTGTGCAGAACCCCCGATATATACTGATCCTCCACAGCCTCTGTATACTGTGCAGAGCCCCCCGATATATACTGATCCACCACAGCCTCTGTATACTGTGCAGAGCCCCCCCCCCCCCCCCCGGGTATATACTGATCCAACACCGCCTCTGTATACTGTGCAGAGCCCCCCCCCCCGGGTATATACTGATCCTCCACAGCCTCTGTATACTGTGCAGAGCCCCCCCGATATATACTGATCCTCCACAGCCTCTGTATACTGTGCAGAGCCCCCGATATATACTGATCCTCCACAGCCTCTGTATACTGTGCAGAGCCCCCCGATATATACTGATCCTCCACAGCCTCTGTATACTGTGCAGAGCCCCCCGGGTATATACTGATCCTCCACAGCCTCTGTATACTGTGCAGAGCCCCCTAATATATACTGATCCTCCACAGCCTCTGTATACTGTGCAGAGCCCCCCGATATATACTGATCCTCCAGAGCCTCTGTATACTGTGCAGAGCCACCGATATATACTGATCCTCCACAGCCTCTGTATACTGTGCAGAGCCCCCCCGATATATACTGATCCTCCACAGCCTCTGTATACTGTGCAGAGCCCCCCCCGGGTATATACTGATCCTACAGAGCCTCTGTATACTGTGCAGAGCCCCCGATATATACTGATCCTCCACAGCCTCTGTATACTGTGCAGAGCCCCCTGATATATACTGATCCTCCACAGCCTCTGTATACTGTGCAGAGCCCCCCGGGTATATACTGATCCTCCACAGCCTCTGTATACTGTGCAGAGCCCCCTGATATATACTGATCCTCCACAGCCTCTGTATACTGTGCAGAGCCCCCCCCCCCCGATATATACTGATCCTCCACAGCCTCTGTATACTGTGCAGAGCCCCCGATATATACTGATCCTCCACAGCCTCTGTATACTGTGCAGAGCCCCCTGATATATACTGATCCTCCACAGCCTCTGTATACTGTGCAGAGCCACCTGATATATACTGATCCTCCACAGCCTCTGTATACTGTGCAGAGCCCCTGATATATACTGATCCTCCACAGCCTCTGTATACTGTGCAGAGCCCCCCGATATATACTGATCCTCCACAGCCTCTGTATACTGTGCAGAGCCCCCCCCCCCCCGGGTATATACTGATCCTCCAGAGCCTCTGTATACTGTGCAGAGCCCCCTGATATATACTGATCCTCCACAGCCTCTGTATACTGTGCAGAACCCCCGATATATACTGATCCTCCACAGCCTCTGTATACTGTGCAGAGCCCCCCGATATATACTGATCCTCCACCGCCTCTGTATACTGTCCAGAGCCCCGCGATATATACTGATCCTCCACAGCCTCTGTATACTGTGCAGAGCCCCCTGATATATACTGATCCTCCACAGCCTCTGTATACTGTGCAGAGCCCCCTGATATATACTGATCCTCCACAGCCTCTGTATACTGTGCAGAGCCCCCTGATATATACTGATCCACCACAGCCTCTGTATACTGTGCAGAGCCCCCCCATATATACTGATCCTCCACAGCCTCTGTATACTGTGCAGAGCCCCCTGATATATACTGATCCTCCACAGCCTCTGTATACTGTGCAGAGCCCCCTGATATATACTGATCCTCCACAGCCTCTGTATACTGTGCAGAGCCCCCCGATATATACTGATCCTCCACAGCCTCTGTATACTGTGCAGAGCCCCCCGATATATACTGATCCTCCACAGCCTCTGTATACTGTGCAGAGCCCCCTGATATATACTGATCCTCCACCGCCTCTGTATACTGTGCAGAACCCCCGATATATACTGATCCTCCACAGCCTCTGTATACTGTGCAGAGCCCCCCCGATATATACTGATCCTCCACAGCCTCTGTATACTGTGCAGAGCCCCCCCATATATACTGATCCTCCACAGCCTCTGTATACTGTGCAGAGCCCCCCGATATATACTGATCCTCCACCGCCTCTGTATACTGTGCAGAGCCCCCCCATATATACTGATCCTCCACAGCCTCTGTATACTGTGCAGAGCCCCCCGAAATATACTGATCCTCCACAGCCTCTGTATACTGTGCAGAGCCCCCCCCCCGGGTATATACTGATCCTCCACAGCCTCTGTATACTGTGCAGAGCCCCCCGATATATACTGATCCACCACAGCCTCTGTATACTGTGCAGAGCCACCGATATATACTGATCCACCACAGCCTCTGTATACTGTGCAGAGCCACCGATATATACTGATCCTCCACAGCCTCTGTATACTGTGCAGAGCCCCCCGATATATACTGATCCTCCACAGCCTCTGTATGCTGTGCAGAGCACCCCGGTATATACTGATCCTCCACAGCCTCTGTATGCTGTGCAGAGCCCCCCGATATATACTGATCCTCCACAGCCTCTGTATACTGTGCAGAGCCCCCCCGATATATACTGATCCTCCACAGCCTCTGTATACTGTGCAGAGCCCCCGATATATACTGATCCTCCACAGCCTCTGTATACTGTGCAGAGCCCCCCATATATACTGATCCTCCACAGCCTCTGTATACTGTGCAGAGCCCCCCGATGTATACTGATCCTCCACAGCCTCTGTATACTGTGCAGAGCCCCCCGATATATACTGATCCTCCACAGCCTCTGTATACTGTGCAGAGCCCCCTGATATATACTGATCCTCCACAGCCTCTGTATACTGTGCAGAGCCCCCCGATATATACTGATCCTCCACAGCCTCTGTATACTGTGCAGAGCCCCCCAATATATACTGATCCTCCACAGCCTCTGTATACTGTGCAGAGCCCCCTGATATATACTGATCCTCCACAGCCTCTGTATACTGTGCAGAGCCCCCTGATATATACTGATCCTCCACAGCCTCTGTATACTGTGCAGAGCCCCCCCCCCCCGGGTATATACTGATCCTCCACAGCCTCTGTATACTGTGCAGAGCCCCCCGATATATACTGATCCACCACAGCCTCTGTATACTGTGCAGAGCCACCGATATATACTGATCCACCACAGCCTCTGTATACTGTGCAGAGCCACCGATATATACTGATCCTCCACAGCCTCTGTATACTGTGCAGAGCCCCCCGATATATACTGATCCTCCACAGCCTCTGTATACTGTGCAGAGCCACCGATATATACTGATCCTCCACAGCCTCTGTATACTGTGCAGAGCCCCCCGATATATACTGATCCTCCACAGCCTCTGTATACTGTGCAGAGCCCCCTGATATATACTGATCCTCCACAGCCTCTGTATACTGTGCAGAGCCCCCCATATATACTGATCCTCCACAGCCTCTGTATACTGTGCAGAGCCCCCTGATATATACTGATCCTCCACAGCCTCTGTATACTGTGCAGAGCCACCGATATATACTGATCCTCCACAGCCTCTGTATACTGTGCAGAGCCCCCTGATATATACTGATCCTCCACAGCCTCTGTATACTGTGCAGAGCCCCCCAATATATACTGATCCTCCACAGCCTCTGTATACTGTGCAGAGCCCCCTGATATATACTGATCCTCCACAGCCTCTGTATACTGTGCAGAGCCCCCTGATATATACTGATCCTCCAGAGCCTCTGTATACTGTGCAGAGCCCCCCCATATATACTGATCCTCCACAGCCTCTGTATACTGTGCAGAGCCCCCTGATATATACTGATCCTCCACAGCCTCTGTATACTGTGCAGAGCCCCCTGATATATACTGATCCTCCACAGCCTCTGTATACTGTGCAGAACCCCCCGATATATACTGATCCTCCACAGCCTCTGTATACTGTGCAGAGCCACCGATATATACTGATCCTCCACAGCCTCTGTATACTGTGCAGAGCCCCCCGATATATACTGATCCTCCACAGCCTCTGTATACTGTGCAGAGCCCCCTGATATATACTGATCCTCCACAGCCTCTGTATACTGTGCAGAGCCCCCTAATATATACTGATCCTCCAGAGCCTCTGTATACTGTGCAGAGCCCCCTGATATATACTGATCCTCCACAGCCTCTATACCGGGGGGCTCTGCACAGTATACAGAGGCTGTGGAGGATCAGTATATATCAGGGGGCTCTGCACAGTATACAGAGGCTGTGGAGGATCAGTATATATCAGGGGGCTCTGCACAGTATACAGAGGCTGTGGAGGATCAGTATATATCGGGGGGCTCTGCACAGTATACAGAGGCTGTGGAGGATCAGTATATATCAGGGGGCTCTGCACAGTATACAGAGGCTGTGGAGGATCAGTATATACCCGGGGGGGGGGTGGCTCTGCACAGTATACAGAGGCTGTGGAGGATCAGTATATACCGGGGGGCTCTGCACAGTATACAGAGGCTGTGGAGGATCAGAATATACCCGGGGGGGGGGGGGGCTCTGCACAGTATATAGAGGCGGTGTTGGATCAGTATATACCCGGGGGGGGGGGGGGGCTCTGCACAGTATACAGAGGCTGTGGAGGATCAGTATATATCGGGGGTTCTGCACAGTATACAGAGGCTGTGGAGGATCAGTATATATCGGGGGTTCTGCACAGTATACAGAGGCTGTGGAGGATCAGTATATATGGGGGGGCTCTGCACAGTATACAGAGGCTGTGGAGGATCAGTATATATCAGGGGGGGGGGGGGGCTCTGCACAGTATACAGAGGCTGTGGAGGATCAGTATATACCGGGGGGCTCTGCACAGTATACATACTGATCCTCCACAGCCTCTGTATACTGTGCAGAACCCCCGATATATACTGATCCTCCACAGCCTCTGTATACTGTGCAGAACCCCCGATATATACTGATCCTCCACAGCCTCTGTATACTGTGCAGAGCCCCCCCCCCCCCCCCCGGGTATATACTGATCCAACACCGCCTCTATATACTGTGCAGAGCCCCCCCCCCCCCCCGGGTATATACTGATCCTCCACAGCCTCTGTATACTGTGCAGAGCCCCCCGGTATATACTGATCCTCCACAGCCTCTGTATACTGTGCAGAGCCCCCTGATATATACTGATCCTCCACAGCCTCTGTATACTGTGCAGAGCCCCCCGATATATACTGATCCTCCACAGCCTCTGTATACTGTGCAGAGCCCCCTGATATATACTGATCCACCACAGCCTCTGTATACTGTGCAGAGCCCCCTGATATATACTGATCCTCCACAGCCTCTGTATACTGTGCAGAGCCCCCCCATATATACTGATCCTCCACAGCCTCTGTATACTGTGCAGTGCCCCCCCCCCGGGTATATACTGATCCACCACAGCTTCTGTATACTGTGCAGAGCCCCCTGATATATACTGATCCTCCACAGCCTCTGTATACTGTGCAGAGCCCCCCGGTATATACTGATCCTCCACAGCCTCTGTATACTGTGCAGAGCCACCGATATATACTGATCCTCCACAGCCTCTGTATACTGTGCAGAGCCCCCCATATATACTGATCCTCCACAGCCTCTGTATACTGTGCAGAGCCCCCTGATATATACTGATCCTCCACAGCCTCTGTATACTGTGCAGAGCCCCCCGATATATACTGATCCTCCACAGCCTCTGTATACTGTGCAGAGCCCCCCGATATATACTGATCCTCCACAGCCTCTGTATACTGTGCAGAGCCCCCTGATATATACTGATCCACCACAGCCTCTGTATACTGTGCAGAGCCCCCTGATATATACTGATCCTCCACAGCCTCTGTATACTGTGCAGAGCCCCCGATATATACTGATCCTCCACAGCCTCTGTATACTGTGCAGAGCCCCCCATATATACTGATCCTCCACAGCCTCTGTATACTGTGCAGAGCCCCCCATATATACTGATCCTCCACAGCCTCTGTATACTGTGCAGAGCCCCCTGATATATACTGATCCTCCACAGCCTCTGTATACTGTGCAGAGCCCCCTGATATATACTGATCCTCCAGAGCCTCTGTATACTGTGCAGAGCCCCCCGATATATACTGATCCTCCACAGCCTCTGTATACTGTGCAGAGCCCCCTGATATATACTGATCCTCCACAGCCTCTGTATACTGTGCAGAGCCCCCCCATATATACTGATCCTCCACAGCCTCTGTATACTGTGCAGAGCCCCCCCCCCGATATATACTGATCCTCCACAGCCTCTGTATACTGTGCAGAGCCCCCTGATATATACTGATCCTCCACAGCCTCTGTATACTGTGCAGAGCCCCCCCCCCGGGTATATACTAATCCTCCACAGCCTCTGTATACTGTGCAGAGCCCCCTGATATATACTGATCCTCCACAGCCTCTGTATACTGTGCAGAGCCCCCTGATATATACTGATCCTCCAGAGCCTCTGTATACTGTGCAGAGCCCCCTGATATATACTGATCCTCCAGAGCCTCTGTATACTGTGCAGAGCCCCCCCATATATACTGATCCTCCACAGCCTCTGTATACTGTGCAGAGCCCCCTGATATATACTGATCCTCCACAGCCTCTGTATACTGTGCAGAGCCCCCCGGTATATACTGATCCTCCACAGCCTCTGTATACTGTGCAGAGCCCCCTGATATATACTGATCCACCACAGCCTCTGTATACTGTGCAGAGCCCCCCGATATATACTGATCCTCCACAGCCTCTGTATACTGTGCAGAGCCCCCCGATATATACTGATCCTCCACAGCCTCTGTATACTGTGCAGAGCCACCGATATATACTGATCCTCCACAGCCTCTGTATACTGTGCAGAGCCCCCCGATATATACTGATCCTCCACAGCCTCTGTATACTGTGCAGAGCCCCCCTGGGTATATACTGATCCTCCACAGCCTCTGTATACTGTGCAGAGCCCCCCGATATATACTGATCCTCCACAGCCTCTGTATACTGTGCAGAGCCCCCTGATATATACTGATCCTCCACAGCCTCTGTATACTGTGCAGAGCCACCGATATATACTGATCCTCCACAGCCTCTGTATACTGTGCAGAGCCCCCTGATATATACTGATCCTCCACAGCCTCTGTATACTGTGCAGAACCCCCGATATATACTGATCCTCCACAGCCTCTGTATACTGTGCAGAGCCACCGATATATACTGATCCTCCACAGCCTCTGTATACTGTGCAGAGCCCCCTGATATATACTGATCCTCCACAGCCTCTGTATACTGTGCAGAGCCCCCCGGTATATACTGATCCTCCACAGCCTCTGTATACTGTGCAGAGCCCCCTGATATATACTGATCCTCCAGAGCCTCTGTATACTGTGCAGAGCCCCCTGATATATACTGATCCTCCAGAGCCTCTGTATACTGTGCAGAGCCCCCTGATATATACTGATCCTCCAGAGCCTCTGTATACTGTGCAGAGCCCCCTGATATATACTGATCCTCCACAGCCTCTGTATACTGTGCAGAACCCCCGATAAATACTGATCCTCCACAGCCTCTGTATACTGTGCAGAGCCACCGATATATACTGATCCTCCACAGCCTCTGTATACTGTGCAGAGCCACCGATATATACTGATCCTCCACAGCCTCTGTATACTGTGCAGAGCCCCCGATGTATACTGATCCTCCACAGCCTCTGTATACTGTGCAGAGCCCCCTGATATATACTGATCCTCCACAGCCTCTGTATACTGTGCAGAGCCCCCCGGTATATACTGATCCTCCACCGCCTCTGTATACTGTGCAGAGCCCCCTGATATATACTGATCCTCCACCGCCTCTGTATACTGTGCAGAGCCCCCTGATATATACTGATCCTCCACAGCCTCTGTATACTGTGCAGAGCCCCCCGGTATATACTGATCCTCCACAGCCTCTGTATACTGTGCAGAGCCCCCGATATATACTGATCCTCCACAGCCTCTGTATACTGTGCAGAGCTCCCCGATATATACTGATCCTTCACAGCCTCTGTATACTGTGCAGAGCCCCCCGATGTATACTGATCCTCCACAGCCTCTGTATACTGTGCAGAGCCCCCCGATATATACGGATCCTCCACAGCCTCTGTATACTGTGCAGAGCCACCGATATATACTGATCCTCCACAGCCTCTGTATACTGTGCAGAGCCCCCTGATATATACTGATCCTCCACAGCCTCTGTATACTGTGCAGAGCCCCCTGATATATACTGATCCTCCACAGCCTCTGTATACTGTGCAGAACCCCCGATATATACTGATCCTCCACAGCCTCTGTATACTGTGCAGAGCCCCCCGATATATACTGATCCTCCACAGCCTCTGTATACTGTGCAGAGCCCCCTGATATATACTGATCCTCCACAGCCTCTGTATACTGTGCAGAGCCCCCCCATATATACTGATCCTCCACAGCCTCTGTATACTGTGCAGAGCCCCCCCATATATACTGATCCTCCACAGCCTCTGTATACTGTGCAGAGCCCCCCCGATATATACTGATCCTCCACAGCCTCTGTATACTGTGCAGAGCCCCCCATATATACTGATCCTCCACAGCCTCTGTATACTGTGCAGAGCCCCCGATATATACTGATCCTCCACAGCCTCTGTATACTGTGCAGAGCCCCCCGATATATACTGATCCTCCACAGCCTCTGTATACTGTGCAGAGCCCCCCGGTATATACTGATCCTCCACAGCCTCTGTATACTGTGCAGAGCCCCCTGATATATACTGATCCTCCACAGCCTCTGTATACTGTGCAGAGCCCCCTGATATATACTGATCCTCCACAGCCTCTGTATACTGTGCAGAGCCCCCTGATATATACTGATCCTCCACAGCCTCTGTATACTGTGCAGAGCTCCCCGATATATACTGATCCTTCACAGCCTCTGTATACTGTGCAGAGCCCCCCGATGTATACTGATCCTCCACAGCCTCTGTATACTGTGCAGAGCCCCCCGATATATACGGATCCTCCACAGCCTCTGTATACTGTGCAGAGCCACCGATATATACTGATCCTCCACAGCCTCTGTATACTGTGCAGAGCCCCCTGATATATACTGATCCTCCACAGCCTCTGTATACTGTGCAGAGCCCCCTGATATATACTGATCCTCCACAGCCTCTGTATACTGTGCAGAACCCCCGATATATACTGATCCTCCACAGCCTCTGTATACTGTGCAGAGCCCCCCGATATATACTGATCCTCCACAGCCTCTGTATACTGTGCAGAGCCCCCTGATATATACTGATCCTCCACAGCCTCTGTATACTGTGCAGAGCCCCCCCATATATACTGATCCTCCACAGCCTCTGTATACTGTGCAGAGCCCCCCCATATATACTGATCCTCCACAGCCTCTGTATACTGTGCAGAGCCCCCCCGATATATACTGATCCTCCACAGCCTCTGTATACTGTGCAGAGCCCCCCATATATACTGATCCTCCACAGCCTCTGTATACTGTGCAGAGCCCCCGATATATACTGATCCTCCACAGCCTCTGTATACTGTGCAGAGCCCCCCGATATATACTGATCCTCCACAGCCTCTGTATACTGTGCAGAGCCCCCCGGTATATACTGATCCTCCACAGCCTCTGTATACTGTGCAGAGCCCCCTGATATATACTGATCCTCCACAGCCTCTGTATACTGTGCAGAGCCCCCTGATATATACTGATCCTCCACAGCCTCTGTATACTGTGCAGAGCCCCCGATATATACTGATCCTCCACAGCCTCTGTATACTGTGTAGAGCCCCCCGATATATACTGATCCTCCACAGCCTCTGTATACTGTGCAGAGCCCCCTGATATATACTGATCCTCCAGAGCCGCTGTATACTGTGCAGAGCCCCCTGATATATACTGATCCTCCACAGCCTCTGTATACTGTGCAGAGCCCCCCGGTATATACTGATCCTCCACAGCCTCTGTATACTGTGCAGAGCCCCCCGATGTATACTGATCCTCCACAGCCTCTGTATACTGTGCAGAGTCCCGTAATATATACTGATCCTCCAGAGCCTCTGTATACTGTGCAGAGCCCCCTGATATATACTGATCCTCCACAGCCTCTGTATACTGTGCAGAGCCCCCCCGATATATACTGATCCTCCACAGCCTCTGTATACTGTGCAGAGCCCCCCCATATATACTGATCCTCCACAGCCTCTGTATACTGTGCAGAGCCCCCCGATATATACTGATCCTCCACCGCCTCTGTATACTGTGCAGAGCCCCCTGATATATACTGATCCTCCACAGCCTCTGTATACTGTGCAGAGCCCCCCCATATATACTGATCCTCCACAGCCTCTGTATACTGTGCAGAGCCCCCCGATATATACTGATCCTCCACAGCCTCTGTATACTGTGCAGAGCCCCCCGATATATACTGATCCTCCAGAGCCTCTGTATACTGTGCAGAGCCCCCCGGGTATATACTGATCCTCCACAGCCTCTGTATACTGTGCAGAGCCCCCCATATACTGATCCTCCACAGCCTCTGTATACTGTGCAGAGCCCCCCATATACTGATCCTCCAGAGCCTCTGTATACTGTGCAGAGCCCCCCGGGTATATACTGATCCTCCACAGCCTCTGTATACTGTGCAGAGCCCCCCATATACTGATCCTCCACAGCCTCTGTATACTGTGCAGAGCCCCCCGGTATATACTGATCCTCCACAGCCTATGTATACTGTGCAGAGCCCCCCCGATATATACTGATCCTCCACAGCCCTGTATACTGTGCAGAGCCCCTGATATATACTGATCCTCCACAGCCTCTGTATACTGTGCAGAGCCCCCCGGTATATACTGATCCTCCACAGCCTCTGTATACTGTGCAGAGCCCCCTGATATATACTGATCCACCACAGCCTCTGTATACTGTGCAGAGCCCCCCGATATATACTGATCCTCCACAGCCTCTGTATACTGTGCAGAGCCCCCCCCTGGGTATATACTGATCCTCCACAGCCTCTGTATACTGTGCAGAGCCCCCCGATATATACTGATCCTCCACAGCCTCTGTATACTGTGCAGAGCCCCCCGATATATACTGATCCTCCACAGCCTCTGTATACTGTGCAGAGCCCCCCAATATATACTGATCCTCCACAGCCTCTGTATACTGTGCAGAGCCCCCCGGTATATACTGATCCTCCACAGCCTCTGTATACTGTGCAGAGCCCCCCGATATATACTGATCCTCCACAGCCTCTGTATACTGTGCAGAGCCCCCTGATATATACTGATCCTCCACAGCCTCTGTATACTGTGCAGAACCCCCCGATATATACTGATCCGCCACAGCCTCTGTATACTGTGCAGAGCCCCCCCCCCCCCCGGGTATATACTGATCTTCCACAGCCTCTGTATACTGTGCAGAGCCCCCCCCCGATATATACTGATCCTCCACAGCCTCTGTATACTGTGCAGAGTCCCGTAATATATACTGATCCTCCACAGCCTCTGTATACTGTGCAGAGCCCCCTGATATATACTGATCCTCCACAGCCTCTGTATACTGTGCAGAGCCCCCCCACCCGATATATATACTGATCCTCCAGAGCCTCTGTATACTGTGCAGAGCCCCCTGATATATACTGATCCTCCACAGCCTCTGTATACTGTGCAGAGCCCCCTGATATATACTGATCCTCCACAGCCTCTGTATACTGTGCAGAGCCCCCCCGATATATACTGATCCTCCACAGCCTCTGTATACTGTGCAGAGCCACCGATATATACTGATCCTCCACAGCCTCTGTATACTGTGCAGAGCCCCCCCATATATACTGATCCTCCACAGCCTCTGTATACTGTGCAGAGCCCCCGATATATACTGATCCTCCACAGCCTCTGTATACTGTGCAGAGCCCCCCCGATATATACTGATCCTCCACAGCCTCTGTATACTGTGCAGAGCCCCCTGATATATACTGATCCTCCAGAGCCGCTGTATACTGTGCAGAGCCCCCCGATATATACTGATCCTCCACAGCCTCTGTATACTGTGCAGAGCCCCCCCCCTGGGTATATACTGATCCTCCACAGCCTCTGTATACTGTGCAGAGCCCCCTGATATATACTGATCCTCCACAGCCTCTGTATACTGTGCAGAACCCCCCGATATATACTGATCCTCCACAGCCTCTGTATACTGTGCAGAGCCACCGATATATACTGATCCTCCACAGCCTCTGTATACTGTGCAGAGCCCCCTGATATATACTGATCCTCCACAGCCTCTGTATACTGTGCAGAACCCCCCGATATATACTGATCCTCCACAGCCTCTGTATACTGTGCAGAGCCACCGATATATACTGATCCTCCACAGCCTCTGTATACTGTGCAGAGCCCCCTGATATATACTGATCCTCCAGAGCCTCTGTATACTGTGCAGAGCCCCCTGATATATACTGATCCTCCACAGCCTCTGTATACTGTGCAGAGCCCCCTGATATATACTGATCCTCCACAGCCTCTGTATACTGTGCAGAGCCCCCCGATATATACTGATCCTCCACCGCCTCTGTATACTGTCCAGAGCCCCCGATATATACTGATCCTCCACAGCCTCTGTATACTGTGCAGAGCCCCCCGATATATACTGATCCTCCACCGCCTCTGTATACTGTCCAGAGCCCCCGATATATACTGATCCTCCACAGCCTCTGTATGCTGTGCAGAGCCCCCTGATATATACTGATCCTCCACAGCCTCTGTATACTGTGCAGAGCCCCCCCCGATATATACTGATCCTCCACAGCCTCTGTATACTGTGCAGAGCCCCCTGATATATACTGATCCTCCACAGCCTCTGTATACTGTGCAGAGCCCCCTGATATATACTGATCCTCCACAGCCTCTGTATACTGTGCAGAGCCCCCCCCCCGATATATACTGATCCTCCACAGCCTCTGTATACTGTGCAGAGCCCCCCCCCCGATATATACTGATCCTCCAGAGCCTCTGTATACTGTGCAGAGCCCCCCCATATATACTGATCCTCCACAGCCTCTGTATACTGTGCAGAGCCCCCTGATATATACTGATCCTCCACAGCCTCTGTATACTGTGCAGAGCCCCCTGATATATACTGATCCTCCAGAGCCTCTGTATACTGTGCAGAGCCCCCCCATATATACTGATCCTCCACAGCCTCTGTATACTGTGCAGAGCCCCCCGATATATACTGATCCTCCACAGCCTCTGTATACTGTGCAGAGCCCTTCCATATATACTGATCCTCCACAGCCTCTGTATACTGTGCAGAGCCCCCTGATATATACTGATCCTCCACAGCCTCTGTATACTGTGCAGAGCCCCCCCGGTATATACTGATCCTCCACAGCCTCTGTATACTGTGCAGAGCCCCCTGATATATACTGATCCTCCACAGCCTCTGTATACTGTGCAGAGCCCCCTGATATATACTGATCCTCCACAGCCTCTGTATACTGTGCAGAGCCCCCTGATATATACTGATCCTCCACCGCCTCTGTATACTGTGCAGAGCCCCCCGATATATACTGATCCTCCAGAGCCGCTGTATACTGTGCAGAGCCCCCCGATATATACTGATCCTCCACCGCCTCTGTATACTGTGCAGAGCCCCCCGATATATACTGATCCTCCACAGCCTCTGTATACTGTGCAGAGCCCCCTGATATATACTGATCCTCCACAGCCTCTGTATACTGTGCAGAGCCCCCCGGTATATACTGATCCTCCACAGCCTCTGTATACTGTGCAGAGCCCCCCGGTATATACTGATCCTCCACAGCCTCTGTATACTGTGCAGAGCCCCCCGGTATATACTGATCCTCCACAGCCTCTGTATACTGTGCAGAGCCCCCCCCCCCGGGTATATACTGATCCTCCACAGCCTCTGTATACTGTCCAGAGCCCCCCCGATGTATACTGATCCTCCACAGCCTCTGTATACTGTGCAGAGCCCCCTGATATATACTGTTCCTCCACAGCCTCTGTATACTGTGCAGAGCCCCACGGTATATACTGATCCTCCACAGCCTCTGTATACTGTGCAGAGCCCCCCGGGTATATACTGATCCTCCACAGCCTCTGTATACTGTGCAGAGCCCCCCGGTATATACTGATCCTCCAGAGCCTCTGTATACTGTGCAGAGTCCCCCATATATACTGATCCTCCACAGCCTCTGTATACTGTGCAGAGCCCCCTGATATATACTGATCCTCCACAGCCTCTGTATACTGTGCAGAGCCCCCCGATATATACTGATCCTCCACAGCCTCTGTATACTGTGCAGAGCCCCCCGATGTATACTGATCCTCCACAGCCTCTGTATACTGTGCAGAGCCCCCCGATATATACTGATCCTCCGCAGCCTCTGTATACTGTGCAGA
This sequence comes from Engystomops pustulosus, assembly GCF_040894005.1. Taxonomy (NCBI): domain Eukaryota; kingdom Metazoa; phylum Chordata; class Amphibia; order Anura; family Leptodactylidae; genus Engystomops; species Engystomops pustulosus. The sequence continues at coordinate 12,055 of NW_027285294.1, read as the reverse complement.
GCCCCCCAATATATACTGATCCTCCACAGCCTCTGTATACTGTGCAGAGCCCCCCGATATATACTGATCCTCCACAGCCTCTGTATACTGTGCAGAGCCCCCTGATATATACTGATCCTCCACAGCCTCTGTATACTGTGCAGAGCCCCCCATATATACTGATCCTCCACAGCCTCTGTATACTGTGCAGAGCCACCGATATATACTGATCCTCCACAGCCTCTGTATACTGTGCAGAGCCCCCTGATATATACTGATCCTCCACAGCCTCTGTATACTGTGCAGAGCCCTTCCATATATACTGATCCTCCACAGCCTCTGTATACTGTGCAAAGCCCCCTGATATATACTGATCCTCCACAGCCTCTGTATACTGTGCAGAGCCCCCTGATATATACTGATCCTCCACAGCCTCTGTATACTGTGCAGAGCCCCCCGATATATACTGATCCTCCACAGCCTCTGTATACTGTGCAGAGCCCCCCGATATATACTGATCCTCCACCGCCTCTGTATACTGTGCAGAGCCCCCCGATGTATACTGATCCTCCACAGCCTCTGTATACTGTGCAGAGCCCCCCGATATATACTGATCCTCCACAGCCTCTGTATACTGTGCAGAGTCCCCCATATATACTGATCCTCCACAGCCTCTGTATACTGTGCAGAGCCCCCCGATATATACTGATCCTCCACAGCCTCTGTATACTGTGCAGAGCCCCCCGATGTATACTGATCCTCCACAGCCTCTGTATACTGTGCAGAGTCCCCCATATATACTGATCCTCCACAGCCTCTGTATACTGTGCAGAGCCCCCCGATATATACTGATCCTCCAGAGCCTCTGTATACTGTGCAGAGCCACCGATATATACTGATCCTCCAGAGCCTCTGTATACTGTGCAGAGCCCCCTGATATATACTGATCCTCCACAGCCTCTGTATACTGTGCAGAGCCCCCCGGTATATACTGATCCTCCACAGCCTCTGTATACTGTGCAGAGCCCCCCGATATATACTGATCCTCCACAGCCTCTGTATACTGTGCAGAGCCCCCCCCCCCCCCCGGGTATATACTGATCCTCCACAGCCTCTGTATACTGTGCAGAGCCCCCTAATATATACTGATCCTCCACAGCCTCTGTATACTGTGCAGAACCCCCCGATATATACTGATCCTCCACAGCCTCTGTATACTGTGCAGAGCCCCCCTGGGTATATACTGATCCTCCACAGCCTCTGTATACTGTGCAGAGCCCCCCCCCCCCCGATATATATACTGATCCTCCAGAGCCTCTGTATACTGTGCAGAGCCCCCCCGATATATACTGATCCTCCAGAGCCTCTGTATACTGTGCAGAGCCCCCGATATATACTGATCCTCCACAGCCTCTGTATACTGTGCAGAGCCCCCTGATATATACTGATCCTCCACAGCCTCTGTATACTGTGCAGAGCCCCCCAATATATACTGATCCTCCACAGCCTCTGTATACTGTGCAGAGCCCCCTGATATATACTGATCCTCCAGAGCCTCTGTATACTGTGCAGAGCCCCCCCATATATACTGATCCTCCACAGCATCTGTATACTGTGCAGAGCCCCCCGGTATATAATGATCCTCCACAGCCTCTGTATACTGTGCAGAGCCCCCCGGGTATATACTGATCCTCCACAGCCTCTGTATACTGTGCAGAGCCCCCCCATATATACTGTTCCTCCACAGCCTCTGTATACTGTGCAGAGCCCCCCAATATATACTGATCCTCCACAGCCTCTGTATACTGTGCAGAGCCCCCTGATATATACTGATCCTCCACAGCCTCTGTATACTGTGCAGAGCCCCCTGATATATACTGATCCTCCACAGCCTCTGTATACTGTGCAGAGCCCCTGATATATACTGATCCTCCACAGCCTCTGTATACTGTGCAGAGCCCCCTGATATATACTGATCCTCCACAGCCTCTGTATACTGTGCAGAGCCACCGATATATACTGATCCTCCACAGCCTCTGTATGCTGTGCAGAGCACCCCGGTATATACTGATCCTCCACAGCCTCTGTATACTGTGCAGAGCCCCCCCATATATACTGATCCTCCACAGCCTCTGTATACTGTGCAGAGCCCCCTGATATATACTGATCCTCCACAGCCTCTGTATACTGTGCAGAGCCCCCTGATATATACTGATCCTCCACAGCCTCTGTATACTGTGCAGAGCCCCCTGATATATACTGATCCTCCACAGCCTCTGTATACTGTGCAGAGCCCCCCGATATATACTGATCCTCCACAGCCTCTGTATACTGTGCAGAGCCCCCTGATATATACTGATCCTCCACAGCCTCTGTATACTGTGCAGAGCCCCCTGATATATACTGATCCTCCACAGCCTCTGTATACTGTGCAGAGCCCCCTGATATATACTGATCCTCCAGAGCCTCTGTATACTGTGCAGAGCCCCCCATATACTGATCCTCCACAGCCTCTGTATACTGTGCAGAGCCCCCCCATATATACTGTTCCTCCACAGCCTCTGTATACTGTGCAGAGCCCCCTGATATATACTGATCCTCCAGAGCCTCTGTATACTGTGCAGAGCCCCCCGGGTATATACTGATCCTCCACAGCCTCTGTATACTGTGCAGAGCCCCCCCCGGGTATATACTGATCCTCCACAGCCTCTGTATACTGTGCAGAGCCCCCCCGATATATACTGATCCTCCACAGCCTCTGTATACTGTGCAGAGCCCCCCGGTATATACTGATCCTCCACAGCCTCTGTATACTGTGCAGAGCCCCCTGATATATACTGATCCTCCACCGCCTCTGTATACTGTGCAGAGCCCCCCGATGTATACTGATCCTCCACAGCCTCTGTATACTGTGCAGAGCCCCCCATATATACTGATCCTCCACAGCCTCTGTATACTGTGCAGAGCCCCCCGATATATACTGATCCTCCACCGCCTCTGTATACTGTGCAGAGCCCCCCGATATATACTGATCCTCCACAGCCTCTGTATACTGTGCAGAGCCCCCCGATATATACTGATCCTCCACAGCCTCTGTATACTGTGCAGAGCCACCGATATATACTGATCCTCCACAGCCTCTGTATACTGTGCAGAGCCCCCCGATATATACTGATCCTCCACAGCCTCTGTATACTGTGCAGAGCCCCCCGATGTATACTGATCCTCCACAGCCTCTGTATACTGTGCAGAGCCCCCCGATATATACTGATCCTCCACAGCCTCTGTATACTGTGCAGAGCCCCCTGATATATACTGATCCTCCACAGCCTCTGTATACTGTGCAGAGCCCCCCGATATATACTGATCCTCCACAGCCTCTGTATACTGTGCAGAGCCCCCGATATATACTGATCCTCCACAGCCTCTGTATACTGTGCAGAGCCCCCCATATATACTGATCCTCCACAGCCTCTGTATACTGTGCAGAGCCCCCTAATATATACTGATCCTCCACAGCCTCTGTATACTGTGCAGAGCCCCCCGATATATACTGATCCTCCACAGCCTCTGTATACTGTGCAGAACCCCCCGATATATACTGATCCTCCACAGCCTCTGTATACTGTGCAGAGCCCCCCCCCCCCGATATATACACTGATCCTCCACAGCCTCTGTATACTGTGCAGAGCCCCCCCCATATATACTGATCCTCCAGAGCCTCTGTATACTGTGCAGAGCCCCCCCATATATACTGATCCTCCACAGCATCTGTATACTGTGCAGAGCCCCCCGGGTATATACTGATCCTCCACAGCCTCTGTATATTGTGCAGAGCCACCGATATATACTGATCCTCCACAGCCTCTGTATACTGTGCAGAGCCCCCCCGATATATACTGATCCTCCACAGCCTCTGTATACTGTGCAGAGCCCCCCGGTATATACTGATCCTCCACAGCCTCTGTATACTGTGCAGAGCCCCCCGGTGTATACTGATCCTCCACAGCCTCTGTATACTGTGCAGAGCCCCCCATATATACTGATCCTCCACCGCCTCTGTATACTGTGCAGAGCCCCCCGATGTATACTGATCCTCCACAGCCTCTGTATACTGTGCAGAGCCCCCCATATATACTGATCCTCCACAGCCTCTGTATACTGTGCAGAGCCCCCCGATATATACTGATCCTCCACAGCCTCTGTATACTGTGCAGAGCCCCCCGATATATACTGATCCTCCACAGCCTCTGTATACTGTGCAGAGCCCCCCCGATATATACTGATCCTCCACAGCCTCTGTATACTGTGCAGAGCCCCCGATATATACTGATCCTCCACAGCCTCTGTATACTGTGCAGAGCCCCCCATATATACTGATCCTCCACAGCCTCTGTATACTGTGCAGAGCCCCCCGATGTATACTGATCCTCCACAGCCTCTGTATACTGTGCAGAGCCCCCCGATATATACTGATCCTCCACAGCCTCTGTATACTGTGCAGAGCCCCCTGATATATACTGATCCTCCACAGCCTCTGTATACTGTGCAGAGCCCCCCGATATATACTGATCCTCCACAGCCTCTGTATACTGTGCAGAGCCCCCCAATATATACTGATCCTCCACAGCCTCTGTATACTGTGCAGAGCCCCCTGATATATACTGATCCTCCACAGCCTCTGTATACTGTGCAGAGCCCCCCCCCCGATATATATACTGATCCTCCACAGCCTCTGTATACTGTGCAGAGCCCCCGATATATACTGATCCTCCACAGCCTCTGTATACTGTGCAGAGCCACCGATATATACTGATCCTCCACCGCCTCTGTATACTGTGCAGAGCCCCCCCATATATACTGATCCTCCACAGCCTCTGTATACTGTGCAGAGCCCCCCCCCCCCCGGGTATATACTGATCCTCCACAGCCTCTGTATACTGTGCAGAGCCCCCGATATATACTGATCCTCCACAGCCTCTGTATACTGTGCAGAGCCCCCCATATATACTGATCCTCCACAGCCTCTGTATACTGTGCAGAGCCCCCTGATATATACTGATCCTCCACAGCCTCTGTATACTGTGCAGAGCCCCCCGATATATACTGATCCTCCACAGCCTCTGTATACTGTGCAGAGCCCCCCGATATATACTGATCCTCCACAGCCTCTGTATACTGTGCAGAGCCACCGATATATACTGATCCTCCACAGCCTCTGTATACTGTGCAGAGCCACCGATATATACTGATCCTCCACAGCCTCTGTATACTGTGCAGAGCCCCCCGATATATACTGATCCTCCACAGCCTCTGTATACTGTGCAGAACCCCCCGATATATACTGATCCTCCACAGCCTCTGTATACTGTGCAGAGCCCCCTGATATATACTGATCCTCCACAGCCTCTGTATACTGTGCAGAGCCCCCCGATATATACTGATCCTCCACAGCCTCTGTATACTGTGCAGAGCCCCCTGATATATACTGATCCTCCACAGCCTCTGTATACTGTGCAGAACCCCCCGATATATACTGATCCTCCACAGCCTCTGTATACTGTGCAGAGCCCCCTGATATATACTGATCCTCCACAGCCTCTGTATACTGTGCAGAGCCCCCCGATATATACTGATCCTCCACAGCCTCTGTATACTGTGCAGAGCCCCCTGATATATACTGATCCTCCACAGCCTCTGTATACTGTGCAGAGCCCCCTGATATATACTGATCCTCCACAGCCTCTGTATACTGTGCAGAGCCACCGATATATACTGATCCTCCACAGCCTCTGTATACTCTGCAGAGCCCCCTGATATATACTGATCCTCCACAGCCTCTGTATACTGTGCAGAGCCCCCTGATATATACTGATCCTCCACCGCCTCTGTATACTGTGCAGAGCCCCCCGATGTATACTGATCCTCCACAGCCTCTGTATACTGTGCAGAGCCCCCTGATATATACTGATCCTCCACAGCCTCTGTATACTGTGCAGAGCCCCCCATATATACTGATCCTCCACAGCCTCTGTATACTGTGCAGAGCCACCGATATATACTGATCCTCCACAGCCTCTGTATACTGTGCAGAGCCCCCCGATATATACTGATCCACCACAGCCTCTGTATACTGTGCAGAGCCCCCCGATATATACTGATCCTCCACAGCCTCTGTATACTGTGCAGAGCCCCCCGGTATATACTGATCCTCCACAGCCTCTGTATACTGTGCAGAGCCCCCCCCCGATATATATACTGATCCTCCACAGCCTCTGTATACTGTGCAGAGCCCCCGATATATACTGATCCTCCAGAGCCTCTGTATACTGTGCAGAGCCACCGATATATACTGATCCTCCACAGCCTCTGTATACTGTGCAGAGCCCCCCCCCAGATGATGTCTCTTATGGCCGTGTGGAGATCCCTGGGTGATGTCTCGTACGGTCGGTGGAGATCCCCGGGTGATGTCTCGTACGGTCGGTGGAGATCCCCGGGTGATGTCTCGTACGGTCGGTGGAGATCCCCGGGTGATGTCTCGTACGGTCGGTGGAGATCCCGGGTGATGTCTCGTACGGTCGGTGGAGATCCCCGGGTGATGTCTCCTACGGTCGGTGGAGATCCCTGGGTGATGTCTCCTACGGTCGGTGGAGATCCCCGGGTGATGTCTCGTACGGTCGGTGGAGATCCCCGGGTGATGTCTCCTACGGTCGGTGGAGATCCCCGGGTGATGTCTCCTACGGTCGGTGGAGATCCCCGGGTGATGTCTCCTACGGTCGGTGGAGATCCCTGGGTGATGTCTCCTACGGTCGGTGGAGATCCCTGGGTGATGTCTCGTACGGCACGTGAGGAGATCCCCGGGTGATGTCTCCTACGATCGGTGGAGATCCCTGGGTGATGTCTCCTACGGCACGTGAGGAGATCCGTGGGAGATCCTACGGTCGGTGGAGATCCCCGGGTGATGTCTCGTACGGTCGGTGGAGATCCCCGGGTGATGTCTCCTACGGTCGGTGGAGATCCCTGGGTGATGTCTCCTACGGTCGGTGGAGATCCCCGGGTGATGTCTCGTACGGTCGGTGGAGATCCCCGGGTGATGTCTCGTACGGTCGGTGGAGATCCGTGGGTGATGTCTCCTACGGTCGGTGGAGATCCCCGGGTGATGTCTCCTACGGTCGGTGGAGATCCCCGGGTGATATCACCCAGGAATCTCCACCGACCGTAGGAGACATCACCCAGGAATCTCCACCGACCGTAGGAGACGTCTCCTACGGTCGGTGGAGATCCCCGGGTGATGTCTCCTACGGTCGGTGGAGATCCCCGGGTGATGTCTCCTACGGTCGGTGGAGATCCCTGGGTGATGTCTCCTACGGTCGGTGGAGATCCCCGGGTGATGTCTCCTACGGTCGGTGGAGATCCCCGGGTGATGTCTCCTACGATCGGTGGAGATCCCTGGGTGATGTCTCCTACGGCACGTGAGGAGATCCGTGGGTGATCCTACGGTCGGTGGAGATCCCCGGGTGATGTCTCGTACGGTCGGTGGAGATCCCCGGGTGATGTCTCCTACGGTCGGTGGAGATCCCCGGGTGATGTCTCGTACGGCACGTGAGGAGATCCCTGGGTGATGTCTCCTACGGTCGGTGGAGATCCCCAGGTGATGTCTCCTACGGTCGGTGGAGATCCCTGGGTGATGTCTACTACGGTCGGTGGAGATCCCCAGGTGATGTCTCCTACGGTCGGTGGAGATCCCTGGGTGATGTCTACTACGGTCGGTGGAGATCCCCAGGTGATGTCTCGTACGGCACGTGAGGAGATCCCTGGGTGATGTCTCGTACGGTCGGTGGAGATCCCTGGGTGATGTCTCCTACGGTCGGTGGAGATCCCTGGGTGATGTCTCCTACGGCACGTGAGGAGATCCGTGGGTGATGTCTCCAACGGTCGGTGGAGATCCCCGGGTGATGTCTCGTACGGTCGGTGGAGATCCCCGGGTGATGTCTCCTACGGTCGGTGGAGATCCCTGGGTGATGTCTCCTGCGGTCGGTGGAGATCCCCGGGTGATGTCTCCTGCGGTCGGTGGAGATCCCCGGGTGATGTCTCAAACGGTCGGTGGAGATCCCTGGGTATTAAATTTAAGGACGCTCTTATTTTAAAATGTGCATTTCTAATCCTATGCATTTCTAATCCTTGGGTGATAAAGGACTCAAGTGATCGCTGCTCACGTTGCTTATGTCAATACAAGATGACTGCCCACTGCGCATAGACATGCAGGGGGGTCTCGGAGCGCAGTCTGCCGCACACAGTCGGGGGGGGGTCTCGGAGCGCAGTCTGCCGCACACAGTCGGGGGGTCTCGGAGCGCAGTCTGCCGCACACAGTCGGGGGGGTCTCGGAGCGCAGTCTGCCGCACACCAGTCGGGGGGGTCTCGGAATGCAGTCTGCCGCACACAGTCGGGGGGGGTCTCGGAGCGCAGTCTGCCGCACACAGTCGGGGGGGGTCTCGGAATGCAGTCTGCTGCACACAGTCGGGGGGGTCTCGGAATGCAGTCTGCCGCACACAGTCGGGGGGTCTCGGAGAGCAGTCTGCCGCACACAGTCGGGGGGGTCTCGGAATGCAGTCTGCCGCACACAGTCGGGGGGTCTCGGAGCGCAGTCTGCTGCACACAGTCGGGGGGGTCTCGGAATGCAGTCTGCCGCATACAGTCGGGGGGTCTCGGAGAGCAGTCTGCCGCACACAGTCGGGGGGGTCTCGGAATGCAGTCTGCCGCACACAGTCGGGGGGGTCTCGGAGCGCAGTCTGCCGCACACAGTCGGGGGGTCTCGGAATGCAGTCTGCTGCACACAGTCGGGGGTGTCTCGGAATGCAGCCTGCCGCACACAGTCGGGGTATCGGAGCGCAGTCTGCCGCACACAGTCGGGAGGTCTCGGAGCAGAGTCTGCCGCACACATCGGGGAATCGGAGCGCAGTCTGCCGCACACAGTCGGGGGGTATCGGAGCGCAGTCTGCCGCACACAGTCGGGGTTCTTGGATCGTAGTCTGCTGCACACAGTCGGGAGACCTCAGAATGCAGTCTGCCGCACACAGTCGGGGTCTTGGAGCACAGTCTGCTGCACACAGTCGGGGTCTCGGAGCACACTCTGCTGCACACAGTCGGGGGGTCTCGGAGCACACTCTGCTGCACACAGTCGGGGGGTCTCGGAGCACACTCTGCTGCACACAGTCGGGGTCTCGGAACACAGTCTGCCGCACACAGTCGGGGGGCGCGGAGCGCAGTCTGCCGCACACAGTCGGGGGGCGCGGAACGCAGTCTGCCGCACACAGTCGGGGGGGTTTCAGAGCGCAGTCTGCCGCACACAGTCGGGGGGGGTGTCTCGGAATGCAGCCTGCCGCACATAGTCGGGGTATCGGAGCGCAGTATGCCGCACACAGTCGGGGGGCTCGGAGCGCAGTCTGCTGCAGACAGTTGGGGTTCTTGGATCGCAGTCTGCTGCACACAGTCGGGAGGCCTCGGAATGCAGTCTGCCGCACACAGTCGGGGTCTCGGAGCACACTCTGCTGCACACAGTCGGGGGGTCTCGGAGCTCAGTCTGCTGCACACAGTCGGGGGGTCTCAGAGCTCAGTCTGCTGCACACAGTCGGGGGGTCTCAGAGCACACTCTGCTGCAGACAGTCGGGGTCTCGGAGCGCAGTCTGCTGCACACAGTCAGGGTCTTGGATTGCATGTTTCTTGCAGTCTCACCTTTCTCTCCATGTGCCTCTGGGTTCTGGTTCCCTTGGTTCTGTTGGGTCAGGACACATTACACATGCTCAAAGAGAGGAACTGTCTGACAATAGCTGGCTCCTGCCACTGACTCCAGGGACCGTCACACAATATCCAGGAATATATATACAGAAACCAGGGACCATCACACAATATCCAGGAATATATATACAGACACCAGGGACCGTCACACAATATCCAGGAATATACACACAGACACCAGGGACCGTTACACAATATTCAGGAATATATATACAGACACCAGGGACCGTTACACAATATTCAGGAATATATATACAGACACCAGGGACCGTCACACAATATCCAGGAATATATATACAAACACCAGGGACCGTCACACAATATCCAGGAATATATATACAAACACCAGGGACCGTCACACAATATCCAGGAATATATATACAGACACCAGGGATCGTCACACAATATCCAGGAATATATATACAGACACCAGGGACCGTCACACAATATCCAGGAAATATATACAGAAACCAGGGAACGTCACACAATATCCAGGAATATATATACAAACACCAGGGACCGTCACACAATATCCAGGAATATATATACAAACACCAGGGACCGTCACACAATATCCAGGAATATATATACAGACACCAGGGACCGTCACACAATATCCAGGAATATATATACAGACACCAGGGATCGTCACACAATATCCAGGAATATATATACAGACACCAGGGACCGTCACACAATATCCAGGAAATATATACAGAAACCAGGGACCGTCACACAATATCCAGGAATATATATACAGACACCAGGGACCGTCACACAATATCCAGGAATATATATACAGAAACCAGGGAACGTCACACAATATCCAGGAATATATATACAGAAACCAGGGACCGTCACACCATATCCAGGAATATATATACAGACACCAGGGACCGTCTCACAATATCAAGGAATATATATACAGAAACCAGGGACCGTCACACAATATCCAGGAATATACACACAGACACCAGGGACCGTCACACAATATCCAGGAAATATATACAGACACCAGGGACCGTCACACAATATACAGGAATATACACACAGACACCAGGGACCGTTACACAATATCCAGGAATATATATACAAACACCAGGGACCGTGACACAATATCCAGGAAATATATACAGAAACCAGGGACCGTCACACAATATCCAGGAATATATATACAGACACCAGGGACCGTCACACAATATCCAGGAATATATATACAAACACCAGGGACCGTCACACAATATCCAGGAAATATATACAGACACCAGGGATCGTCACACAATATCCAGGAATATATATACAGACACCAGGGACCGTCACACAATATCCAGGAATATATATACAGACACCAGGGACCGTTACACAATATTCAGGAATATATATACAGACACCAGGGACCGTCACACAATATCCAGGAATATATATACAAACACCAGGGACCGTCACACAATATCCAGGAATATATATACAAACACCAGGGACCGTCACACAATATCCAGGAATATATATACAGACACCAGGGATCGTCACACAATATTCAGGAATATATATACAGAAACCAGGGACCGTCACACAATATCCAGGAATATATATACAGAAACCAGGGACCGTCACACAATATCCAGGAATATATATACAGACACCAGGGACAGTCACACAATATCCAGGAATATACACACAGACACCAGGGACCGTTACACAATATTCAGGAATATATATACAGACACCAGGGACCGTCACACAATATCCAGGAATATATATACAAACACCAGGGACCGTCACACAATATCCAGGAATATATATACAAACACCAGGGACCGTCACACAATATCCAGGAATATACACACAGACACCAGGGACCGTCACACAATATCGAGGAATATATATACAGACACCAGGGACCGTCACACAATATCCAGGAGGTGGTGTATGTATATATATGTAATAGGAGGGGAGGTGGTGTATGTGTATATATGTAATAGGAGGGGAGGTGGTGTATGTATATATATGTAATAGGAGAGGAGGTGGTGTATGTGTATATATATGTAATAGGAGGGGAGGTGGTGTATGTGTATATATATGTAATAGGAGAGGAGGTGGTGTATGTGTATATATATGTAATAGGAGGGGAGGTGGTGTATGTGTATATATATGTAATAGGAGGGGAGGTGGTGTATGTGTATATATATGTAATAGGAGGGGAGGTGGTGTATGTGTATATATATGTAATAGGAGGGGAGGTGGTGTATGTGTATATATGTAATAGGAGGGGAGGTGGTGT